>NC_041398.2:25135717-25395717 GCF_900747795.2 Erpetoichthys calabaricus
CAAATCAGAATTGGCTGATCATAAGAGTGCTGTCCTACAGTGGTCAGTGCTATGGCCATTCCTATTTTTAATATATAAAAATGATTTGGATAGGAATATAAGTAACAAGCTGGTTAAGTCTACAAATGATGCTAAGATAGGTGGATTAGCAGATAATATGAAAACAGCATTCAGGCTTGGGCAAATTTGTGGCAGATTAAATTTAATGTAAGTCAACGTAAAATATTACACGTAGGAAGTAAAAATATTAGGTTTGAATATGCAATGGGATGTTTGAAAATCGAAAGTATACCTTATGAGAAGGATTTAGGAGTCATAATGAATGCGACACTATCAACTGCCAGACAGCATTCAGAAGCCATTAAGAAGGCTAACAGAAAGTTAGGTTATATAGCATAATGTGTAGAGTACAAGCCCAAAGAGGTTATGCTTAAGCTTTATCAGGCACTGGTGATGGTGAGGCTTCATCTGAAGTACTGTGTTCAATTTTGGTCTACAGGCTACAAAAAGGAAACACCAGTACTGGAAAAAGTCCAGAGAAAAGCGACTTGGCTGATTCCATTGCTACAGAGGATGAGTTATGAGGAAATATTTAATGAACTGAGCCTTTTCAGTTTATGCAAAAGAATATGAAGTGTTTCAAATTATGAAGGAAATGATTACAGTGGATTGAGACTGTTATGTTAAAATGAGTTCATCAAGAGCATGGGGATGCAGTTACAAAATTGTTAAGGGTAAATTTCACACGAACATTATGAAGATTTTCTTTACACAGAGAACCACAGGCATATGGAATTAGTCACCAAGTAGCGTAGTAGACAGTAGCACTTTAGGGACTTTGAAAACCAGACTTGATGTTTTCTCAGAAAGAATTAAGTGGATAGGAATGGCGAATATTAGATTGTTCTAATATTCTAATCTGTTAAAATGGTGATGTTTGCACATCAGTTCTCATCATTTCAAAACGTTTTATTCATACTTGCATTGAATGATAAAATGTGATAGAATTTTTGGTAATGTCAACACTTTTGAACACATCAGGTTGCTTCACTGGTTGGTCATCTATGAATTTGGTTTATTACGTTTTATATGATCTTGTTTTGAAGGTAAATTTAATTGAAATAAAAACATGAATCAAGACCAAGTACTCTAAGTACTTGTGATACATTTCTTTGCTGATGATTCCCTGTGTAATTGTCCATGTCTATCAGTTTGTACATTTTGGCATTATGTTGCTATTTTCCTTTTAAAAAGTTTCCTTCCATCCTTCATTTCTATTCTTGGCCACGTTTTACTTCTAAATAAAAGAAAATCATAAGAATGTTACCTAACCCCTCCTTATAAACATAAAGGAAAAATAATTTAGTCTTAAAAATAAAGTAACACTGAAGGTGAGCAATGTATACTTCATCCTATTCTACTAGGTGCTTTAGAAGGCAGAGGGCAAAGACAACGTAAGCTGTACAGTCTCCAAACATGAGACTCAGTTTCACAAATAAAGTGGTTACTGACATTACAGCACTGACATTTTAAAATGTGTTTAAAAATATTTGGATAAAATATATCATATATAATGGATGTCCAAAGCTATAAAAACAACAGATTACAAACTTGGGGAGTGAGGTAGATTGGAGGAGCTGTGATCTGTACACATAACGATAATGACCTTACAATGATATAAACCCATAATAATTTTGTTATGCTTCTTACACCTACATATTTATTGGTGTTTTTGTTGTTCTTGATCACTTATATAGCATGTAACTTGTATCACACCACTTCATTACTACTCCTTCAGATGTCATCACTTTAATTGCAAACAAATGTACTTTATAAAAATGTTGTGTATATTTATGTTAATTAGCATTCTGCCTCTTTTTGATTGAAACAGGACGATTGTTAAGAATGCGACAATTAGGGGTGCCCCAAAGTCACAAACACCTGACACAGCTTGACCAAACACAGTCCCACGTTCAAAAAGATGGTGTTTTTTTATTAACAGTACCTTGACAGGGGGTCAATGGCCAAAATAACACAACCAACAATTCTAAAAGTTCCTGTCCTTACATTTCTCCTTTTGACCTCTGCCTCTGGACTCTGACTCTTTTCTGTAAGGCAGAGTGCCAGCTTTTTTATATAAGACCTTGGAGTAGTTCTGGTGCCAGGGCAAAGACCATAGGGAGCAGTTCCGGGTCAGGTAGATGTTCCCCAAAGTAGAGAAACCCTTTTTTGGCAGCTCCCCTCTGATAGCATCCAGTGACTACAACAGGGTTACCCTTCCAGACCACAGGTTCCGATGAAACCCTGGGGGTGCCCAAACTGTGACCATACCAGAGTAACACTGCCACTTCCTGTTATATGGAATAATCTGTCCCAGTCCATTCATTATGGCCCAAGTGCCCCGACTAGGATGGAAAGCACTAGCTATTCTGGTTAGGCAGTTTCTCCCATTACATTGTCCATCTGTTATACTATGTATTATTAATGTTAATGTCACTGTTCTCTGTGCCCACTGTTATGGACTCATTCATACAGACAGGGGGCTCAGCAGCAGAATTTAGAATTGCTGAGCCAAGCACAGGACTAGAGGGGCCACAGACAGCTGGAGAATTGGATAGTCAGCCTAAAGACAGACTAGTATATTTTTGTCTTATGTCAGTACACCATCTTCTTTCCTTGTAGGAAAAATGAAAACTGTATGTAGGCATTGTGCTATTCCTGTATTTTTTTAAGGTGGCGCTGGAATCCTTCATGTCCTTGTTTGGATCGGAGCCAAGAGCCTGCACATGGAGCAACCCAATATAAGAATGGACACCTACGGCCAACACTTTGAAGCTTCCGGGCGGAAGAGTATGTCTTCCGTCCGAGGCCGGGCAGAAGATTATTTCTGCTGTCCGGCTAAAATCCTTTCAGCGTGGCAACGATAGATGGCAGGCCGTTATAGGTTGGGCGACCCACAGACCCGATATGTCCACCATAAGCTTCCTGTTTGTAATGCCACGTTAAACCGTCAATAAAGAGCTAGAATTATATTAACTTGTCGTGTAAGCTTGTAACCGCCACTGCATGCTGGGTGGGGTATTACCTTTTTAATTTATAATTCAGGTTAATTAAAATGCCGCAATATAAAAGAACACATTTCCAGAGAGCTAATGCCATCCATTATAGCCTCCAAATTGGTTAAGTCAACCAGCCCATCCACTTATAAAACCTTGTGGTAAGAGGTCCGTGCGAAGCAATGTTTTAAATAAATAAGCGGGTCCTGGGGCGTGTAGGCTCTGAACGGATGTTTGTGTGCATATGCTTGTTCTGCTCCAGGGTTGATCAGGCTGCTTGGCTGATCACACATTCACATGCAAATACAAGCAGATCAGTCAGGTGCCTCATTCACATCTCAGAGTCAGTGGAGTACAGCACCTGCACCCCATCAGACAATATTAAAGGAGCCTGCACAATAGAAAGGAAAAAAACAAAGAGAATCGGATCAAAACAAAAACAAAACAGAGAGCACAGAAAACGACAGATTGGAGGTTAAGGAAGGATAAAGCGGTAGGACTGGGAGAGCCCATGTTATGAAGAGTTGATGCAGGTAGTCGGGAGTATGCCCCAGGGAAGCGAGCGGCAGGCCTGTACTAGAGTGCAGGTTTGGAGAAGGGGCGCTTCTTAAAACGAAACAGAGAAATGGGAGTCACCCTGTTGACACCGACGGACTGGCTAAGGGAGACGTGAGTGGGGTTTGGCAGGGAGTCCAACAGACACCAACAGACTTGCAGTAGAACTCTGAACCTAGGATAAGTTGATGACTGCATCTGTTTGCGGGTGTATCCTCATGGTTGGGATAAGCTGAGGAGACACCAGATTTTAAGAAGATGCATTGGGTCTTGTCCCTGTTTTAACACTAGAATTACCAACGCCTACAAAAAAAACTTGTAATTCCGGCCCACCTAAAATCCCTTTGCACTTTTCCTTCAGCATCTTTTGTCTTTCAAATGTGTCGATCAACACAAGTGGCAAGCAGCCTGCTTTCACATCCCCCCACAGCCACAGAAAGGGTTAAAACCTCTTCCAGCTCAAGCCTTGATTATCTGGGAGTGAGATACCTTCAAGCTGTATAGGGCAAATAATATATTGTTATTTGGAACACATCCATTTCATGTGTGTTCAGTGTCTACAACAATCTATATAAACACATTGCTAAAACAGAAACGTTTTTCATGTTTCTCTGGTGCTGTGTTGGCATCATGCACCAGAAGGCGTAAGCTTATTCAGTGCGAACAGGAACACACAGGTTGCCAGTTTCTGTGTTCTACAACAGGCTGGTGGCGATCAACACACATGTACTGTGCAAAGCATGCATGGGGTCCACTGAGAAAAGAAGGGTGTTCTTGGCTCACCTTGCAGAGGAACTTCATCGTTGCTTCTTACAAGAAAAGGTGATGGAAAAAGAAAAATAGGATGCGACATCGACAAGCTTCTGTTCTCAAGATCGCTTCTTCCAATAGCAAAGCAAACTGAGTCAGTGTCAGATGCCCCTTCAGTGTAATAGGAACCACAGCATAGAGAGAAGTCTGTACATTGCAACACGTACACATGTCGTAAATGAAGGAAGGACCGTCCTTGGGTGTGTGGGGACTGTTAACATTTGAATTTGATGATTGTAGGGTGGCGCGGTGGGTTGCGCTGCTGCCTCGCAGTTGGGGGACCTGGGTTCGCTTCCCGGGTCCTCCCTGCGTGAAGTTTGCATGTTCTCACCATGTCTGCGTGGGTTTCCTCTGGGCGCTCCACTTTCCTCCCACAGTCCAAAGACATGCAGGTTAGGTGGATTGGTGATTCTAAATTGGCCCGTGTTTGTGTGTGTCCTGTGGTGGGTTGGCACCCTGCCCAGGATTGATTCCTGCCTTGTGCCCTGTGTTGGCTGGGATTGGCTCCAGCAGACCCCTGTGTTCAGATTCAGTGGGTTGGATAATGGATGGATGGATGATTGTATATAGCACAGAACTGACCTCTCTGTATTATTCTTTCCTCTGCATGTCCTGGAGTTCAAAAGAAACACCACCATGCACAAAAATATGTAGACTGGGCAAGATCGGGGGGAAAAAAACGCGGTCACTGATTACAACTTTTCTTGAGAAAACCCATATAAACATAATGAGAACATGCAAAATTAATGTGGGGTCAAATATACATGTCAGTTAAATTCTGGGAGACGGCAATGTTACTCCATGTGCCTTAATGAAGAATGTGTATGTTTGAAAAAAAACATTTCAATTGTTGCAAAAAAATGGTTTTCAGAAACAAATGCACCATGGATTCTATCATGCTATGAGGAAATAGTTTCGGCAGCTAATTTTCCATATGGGTTGGGTGAAAACACCAGTAAGGTGAGTCTAACTGAACCACAATGTCAATGTGTCTAATGTGTTAACGTAATTTTAATAAAGTATCTGCCACATATTGTCCTCAATCATTTACGTAGCATGCTGAACCACACAGTGATTTTATTGTTTGCTATTTTCCCATCATTCATATATTAGATATTGTGCAGCTTGGAGAAACATTTGTAGAACTTAGGCATCTGAAATGTGGCCAGCCAGGAAGAGCTGTGTTTGCGCAACCTGATGGTGTAATTTCTGCCATGACTTTGTGGGAGCTCAGGCCTGTCCACTTTAGGGTTTAGGGAGTTATGAACATCTCAAAGACTGCGTAGGGCCAAGCGTCAAAATTTGAGCAATAATTGATTTCCAGCTTGTGCAGTATCCATCCATCCATCCATTTTCCAACCCGCTGAATCCAAACCCAGGGTCACGGGGGTCTGCTGGAGCCAATCCCAGCCAACACAGGGCACAAACCAATCCCAGGCAGGGTGCCAACCCACTGCAGGACACACACACACACACCAAGCACACACTAGGGCCAATTTAGAATCGCCAATCCACCTAACCTGCATGTCTTTGGACCGTGGGAGGAAACCGGAGCACCCGGAGGAAATCCACGCAGACACAGGGAGAACATGCAAACTCCACACAGGGAGGACCTGGGAAGCGAACCCAGGTCCCCAGATCTCCCAACTGCGAGGCAGCAGCGCTACCCACTGCGCCACCGTGTGCAGTATTCAGATAAAAATTACAAAGAGAAGAAGTTCTTGTTTGTTTAACTTTAGCTAGATGGATTAAGAAGATTTATTTTTGCTTTCCATATTGTAGTCAGAAAGCAGAAGAGTAGTAACAAAGAACACCCTCTGTATTACCAGATAAAGCAAAAATATGTTCTTTGATGGTGTTCATTGTATTTCAGTGTGCTGAAGGGGACAGAGATGATTACATAAGGCATCAGATGTAACTGGTTGCTACAACTGGAAACAAAAAGCTTTTTATATTAATTTTTATATTAATCTTTTTGTGAAATGTCCTTGCAAGTTGTAGAAGGTATTTCTTTGAAATCAATCTAATTGTAATATTTTCCCCTAATTTTACTGTGTAGCAAAAAAAAAAAAAAGCTGTATTAATGGTCAGTGTGCAATTCATTGCAGACTTCACAGTCCCTAGCTACAGATCACAACTCTTCTTAAGGAATTCTCGAGCATTCCTAAGCCTTCAGCATTTTCTGGGTCTTCAACAGGGTCTCCACCCAGTGGGACATGCCTGAAGAAGCTCTATCAAGGGATGCCTGGAGGGCAACCTTACAACATGCCTAAACTACCTCAAGTGGTCAAGTGAACTCTGAGGCTCTCCCAAATCCCTGAGGTTCCCTATCCTGTCCATGAAATCCACAAATAGGAGTAGTGATAAAACAGAGTCTTGATGGAGGCCAACACCCACATTGAACAGATTTGACTTAACACTAAGTACGATTTGGACACAGTTCTCACTGCATTTATATATGGAATGAACAGAATGCAAGAGCTCCCCAGTTTCTCAATATTCCTGCAGCACCTCACACAACAAGACAGGATTGGAATGGCAAGATTTATTGGGCTGAATGGCCTGCTCATGTCTAAATTTTCTAATGTTCTAACACATGCCAAGGAACACGGTCATATGATTTTTCCAAGTCTAAAAAAAGCACAAGGTTATCACACTTCCACGCACCCTAAAGCAACTACTCCAGACAGAACAGCTGGTCTAACATGCCATTGCCAGCATGGAATCCACATTGTTCCTTCTGTGTATTTGGCACAATCATCAGATGAAATCTTCTCTTTAGCACTGTTGTATATGCCTGATGTGAGGGGCTAAGAAATGTGATCCCTCTGTACTTGGAACACACCCTCTGGTCAGTCTTCTTAAACAGACCAGTCGTTCCAAGGGTGCCTTACCAAACTTTTATGAGTCATTGAATAGACATGTTAACCATGCTAACTCTGCCATGTCCAGGGCTTTCAACATCTACGGTCAGCTTTAAATCCAACCCAGCAGCTTTTTCACCATGGAGACCTTGGACCACCATAGTGAATTCAGCAACAGTGATGGGATGCCGCCTTTGGCCATGTCCAATGCTGCCTCCTGGTAGGACAGCATGTCTACTAAGTCGTGGAGTTCTATCCAGCATTCCTTCCATGACTCCACAATTTCCCCAGAAGAGGTCAGCACCTTGCCATCCCTGCTTAACACAGTCTGGGCAAGGACACCCCTTTCCCTTCTGAGGATTTGTACAGTTGCCAAAGCAGTCTCAAGGCCATCTGACAGTCTTTCACAGTGGCTTCCTCAAGCCTTTGCTTCCACTACCACTTTTTTAGCAGCCCTTTTAGCCTGTCAGTACATCTCAACCAAGTCAGGAGATCCCACAGAGAGAATTTCCCTGAAGTCCACCTTCTTTAGTCTAACAACAAGAAATTTTGAGTTTACTAAAAAAAAATTCATTTTCGTGGGTTATGCAGGTGGTAATATTATTTTCTTTCATTATTACATACTTCAGTACAAGGCTCTCATATTCACAAGTCAGGTCACCAGCATATCACAAGTCCTTGATATTCCACACTGCACAGTGATAGTTTATGAGTGGCCTTTGTTAAAATCTTATTACATGATATTATGTGATAAACAGAAGCATTAAAGGCAGTACCCAATCTAAAGTATTACAAACATTATGTTTATTAAATACCTTATTGGTAAAAATATAGAATTGTAAAAAATGTGAATATAAAGTGAATAGATTGTAGTAATTTTAAAATGCTAAGATCAATTTAATCCATGTTGTCGTTTTGCCAGAAATCTCCATGTAGCTTTTGCCCCTCACACACACAGCCTTCATGACAATGTCATCAGTCTACTCACAAAGAAAAGCTTTTTCTACAAATGCCCTGTGCGTTTAATGGCTCCTTGCATGCACTCTGAATCATTTTATTACTACTTACATTCGTTTTTGTGGTTATTTATAAATTTTTATTGCTATTCTATCAATGCCATTTTCTGTTCTGCTTTCTGAACCATCAAATTATAGTATAATTTCCTAAGATGACATCCTAGCTTTGGGTTAAAGACATTTTTACTTTGTTTTCCTGTAAGTCAGGGAAAGGCCATTAGACTAGAGATAATATTTTTTGATTTATGATTTTTGAATTGCAGTTTTGTTTTTGATTTAAATTTTATTTTCTCTTCTCCTGCTACTTCAAATTTTTGGTCCTTTTCTGGATGCTTACCTCCATCATATGTCCATAACAATGTTCTGACCTCCATTAACATTTTATGCCGCCTATGAGGATACATTTGATTACACAGTCCTGAGAATTATTGTCTAAAATGAATTTTACCTTTCAACATGCATTTTTCTTCACATATCATTGAAATATCAAGTATGTTAAAAGTGTCATTCAATAGACTCAAGGAAATGAGATAAGGGTGACTTTGTGACCAGGTGACAATGACAGCAGGTGCACTTTATTAAATATCTCAGTGACCTGGGTGTGAACTCAGAGAAACTGCAAAATGAATCAGCGCCTCTGAGTGAATGGTCTCTTTTATGGCCAATCTAGAGTTTCCCAGTGATGCTATAGATTCTGTGTGATTTATCACTTAAAGGTCACAGTGCAATTCCTTCTGCTGCTCTTTCACAGATAACGTTGTTTTTCTGTGAACAGGCGGCATCATACCAGCCACCAGTCTGTATTTGCACACAGTCTTCTTGATTTTCCCAGTTATCTGGCTCCATCGATCCATCCCAATTCACACCCCAGAAGCTGAAAGAAAAGACAAGCCATCAGAACTTCTGTTGACTACCAAATCTACCAAATACACATCCAAAATGAACTTTAAATAAACTGAAATTTTTTTTTTTTTTTGAGGGCACAAAGGAATCATGAAGGTAAATAAGGAAAGTAAACCAGAAAGAATGTGGGAGTTTTATGAGTAGATAATAAGAAAGCAGAAAAAGATGAGGAAAAAGAATCAAAGAACTGAAAAGAACAAAATTCATAGCAAGGAGAAAAAGGTAAGAGAATTAGAAGGAGCAAAAGTGAAAACATTGCAAAGTGTGGCAATTAAGACATGTGATCTACAAGTGACCCAAAGCAAAAGCAAACAGCCATATTCTTCTGTTTCGCAGTCCTTAAAAAGACACAACCAGAACATTGGATTTGGAAAATAAGAACAGCACTCGGTTGAGTCCACGGTTTCCTCTCACCTTCACTTTCTCTCTGTTTTTTTCCATTGATTATTAAATTTGAGCCAGATGTCTGCTTAAATAGAATGAAGTTACAGTAGCTGTTTTTTACTTCAGTTTTTTGTGCTGTTTTTATTGTGGCCACAATTTAACTGAATGCTATTTGATTTGTCCCACCGTGGGGACTGCATCTCTAAAACTTACACATACAGAGGGTTTGCTTTATGCCTGTACCTTTTGCTTGGGTCCAGACGTTTGTTGTCCACCCAGACAAATTGACCTTCAGTAACGTAGTCGTTCAGTCCAATCCAGTAGGGCTTCTTCAGTCTTTGTTTACTCAACTCATTTAATAAAAATGTCTAAAAAAAGAATATGTTTGAATAAGCAGACCTTGCGGAACAAAATTACACATACAGAAAAGATGGTCTGGATTTATTTTTATTGTCATTTCATGTAAGTTTCATGGAAGCCAAGTAACACTTTTCATATATTCCTATGGGTAATTTGTAACATTGCTATTTCCAAACGAAGGGACTTGACAGGCGTTTCTGTTTAAATTCTTTAATTTAGCGCTATCACTTTCCACGATGACATGTCCATCTTATCTCATGCTCACCCATCTTGGTCTTTTATTTGGCATCAGCGTCTTCTTTAATGAGCTCACTTCTCTCATGATGTGTGTGAATTAATTTCTGCACTACTGGGCATATAAAATAATGTTTCATCTGAGAGAATCCTGACATTTTTTCCAGCTTTTAGGCTATGCGCAGTTGTCTGTGCCGATAACACAGCATTATATTTTGATTGCCCTGTTGCTTGATTTTGTGCAGCCTTTTCAGAAAGTCTAATTAATAATAATCAGTATAAGCAAGGATTTAATATAAACAGTAATAATAAAGTCATATATTTAAAGTAGATAATAAAATTGCAATCCTGTACACCTATATATTCAAATAAATATATATAAATTGAGTTCAGTAATCAAAATCCAATTAAGTAAATGTTACTGGCCTCATGGTCTAGGGCATGTGTCAAACTCAAGGCCCGCGGGCCACATCCGGCCCGACATGTAATTATATCCGGCCTGCGAGATCATTTTATATATTATTGTTATTAATGGCCCAGTGATATGAAGCGCTGGTAACACAATAAACTACAGATCCCATAATGCAGCGCTTCAGCTGCCTTGCCAAACACTTCCCGCGTTAATCAAGTCTAGCTTATGATGCTACAAGTTATTGCGAAGCTAGCCCTCACAATGCCGAAGAGAAAAGTTGATTCTGAAAACAGAGCTTTTAAAAACCGATGGGAGGCTGAGTATATGTTTACTGACATTGCCGGTAAACCCGTGTGTCTCATTTGTGGAGCTAATGTGGCTGTAATTAAAGAATTTAATCTAAGACAGCACTATGAGACAAAACATCAGGATAACCTGAAAGACCTGAATGCAAACTAGAAGATACAGAAAGCAGAAGAGTTAAAGAAGAATCTGACACTTCAGCAGACGTTTTTTACCCGTGCAAAATCACAAAGTGAAGCTGCTGTGAAAGCAAGTTTTATCGTGGCAGAGGAGATCGCCAAATCAGCCAGGCCATTTACCAAGGGAGAATTTCTGAAGAGCTGCATGAGCAAGGTGTTTGATGTCTTATGTCCAGACAAAAAGCAGATGCTGGCAAATGTAAGCCTGAGTAGAAATACGATTGCTGATCGAGTTTGTGAGATGGCCACTGATATAAGAACACAGTTGAGTGAAAGAAGCAAAGACTTTATTGCATACTCTCTTGCTGTGGATGAAAGTACTGACATGACTGATACTGCACAGCTGGCCATCTTCATCCGTGGAGTGGACTCCAATTTGCGCGTTACAGAGGAAATAATGGACATTAACTCGATGCACGGGACAACGACTGGAAAAGACATTTTTGCAAATGTATGTCAAAGTATAACCGATATGAAACTGCCCTGGGACAAACTTATTGCACTTACAACTAATGGAGCACCATCTATGTGTAGTAAAAAAAGTGAACTAGTGGGAAGGATGCGAGTAAAGATGCAGGAGGAGAACTGTACTGGTGAGTTAACGGCATATCACTGCATCATACACCAGGAAGCACTATGTGGCAAAGTCCTGAAGATGGACAATGTAATGAGCACTGTAACACAAACTGTAAACTTTATCCGAGCTAAAGGTTTAAATCACCGGCAATTTCAGTCCTTTATGTGGGAGATAGATTCAGAGTTTGCTGACATTCCTTATCATACAGAGGTGCGTTGGCTAAGTCGGGGAAAAGTTCTCAACAGAGTTTTCGAGCTCAGCAATGAAATCTGTCAGTTCATGGACAGTAAAGGAAAAGACTCCACCAATTTTAGGGATGAAAAGTGGAAATGCGAGTTGGCATTTCTGGCTCATATAACAGCTCATCTCAACGCCTGAAACCTCCAGCTCCAGGGACATGGCCACATGATCACTGACATGTATGACGCAGTGAAGGCATTTCAAGTGAAGCTGCTTTTATGGGAGACACAAATGCACCAGTGCAACTTGCCCCACTTCCCCTGTTGCCAAGTAATGTTGAACCAAGTCGGCACAACGGTGTTCCCAAATACGCACTTTGCTGATAAACTGAGCACACTACGCACTGAGTTCGCACGGCGCTTTGGTGACTTTGAAGAACAAAAAAAGAATTTTGAGTTGCTTCGAAACCCATTTGCCGTCGATGTGGAAACTGCACCTGTGCAGATTCAGATGGAGCTGATTGAGCTGCAGTGTAATGGCACACTGAAGGCAAAGTACGATACTGCAGGGCCCGCACAGTTTATTCACTCCATTCCCGCAGAAATGCTCCAGCTCCATCTACATGCGGCTCGAACCTTGTGCATGTTTGGTAGCACATATCTGTGTGAGAAGCTCTTCTCAGTGATGAAGACTAACAAAACAGCACACAGGAGTCGTCTCACTGATGAGCACCTGCAGTCCATCCTGAGAATCTCCACAACACAGAACCTCACACCAAACATAAACAAACTTATTGCCAAAAAAAGTTTTAAAGTTTTAAAAGTTTAGTTTTAGTGTGTTTAATAAATGTTTATCCTGTTCGGTCCGCGACCTAAAGTGTGTTTTGGATTTGACACCCCTGGTCTAGGGGAACCTGGGCCAGGTACAAGCCACTGTTGCTACAGGGTGTAGCCACAGCGATATGGTGAAAAGCATGAAAGAAACAGGCAGCAGTCCCAAGTCTCAGAACATACTTCTCTGTTCTCCTTCTTTTTTTTATTCTTCTTTTCCCAGAAATATATATATGCTTTAATTTCTGCATAGGTCAACATGGCAATCAGTGAAAACAATGGTGCAAGCCAATTTCCTCTGCATAGCAAATAGTGTAAACACATTTACTTTGAGTACTTCTTTAGAAACCATAGAAATCTTTCGGTAGTGACCGAAAGAACAAGATCACGAATACAAGCGGCTGAAATGAGTTTCCTCCACAGGGTGTCTGGGCTCTCCCTTAAAGATAGGGTGAAAAGCTCAGTCATCCGGGAGGGGCTCAGAGTAGAGCCGCTGCTCCTCCGCATCGAGAGGAGTCAGATGAGGTGGCTCAGGCATCTGATCAGGATGCCTCCTGGACACCTCCCTGGTGAGGTGTTCCGGGCACGTCCAACCAGGAGGAGGCCCCGGGGAAGACCCAGGACACCCTGGAGGGACTATGTCTCCAGGCTGGCCTGGGAACGCCTCGGAATTCTCCCGGAAGAGCTAGAAGAAGTGGCCGGGGAGAGGGAAGTCTGGGCATCTCTGCTCAAGCTGCTGCCCCCGCGACCCGACTTCGGATAAGCGGAAGAGGATGGATGGATGTATGGATGGATGGATGGATTAGAAACCAATGTCCCCAGAACTCGTTAATTTTCCAACGAAGCAGACAGTTCTGTATCCCCACATTATATGTAGATGAGATACTAAATCAAAACAGTCTGACTATTCAAAGCAGGTGACTCTAGCAAGACAGGTAAATATGTATGTCCTGTAGATAGCCATCAGCAATAACCTGCAGCAGAATTTCCCAGAAATTCTGCCTTTTCTTTAAAACACTGGTTTATAGCCCATTAAACTAAGCAACACACAGAAATGTCATTTTCTTTCGAATACTGAATTCTAGCCCATTACACTCTCCCCTACTTTTTTTAAGATGTTTCCTGACATCATGCTCCAAAGGCTCGGCCTTTGGTTCAGTTTCTATTGTGTCTCACCCAATGGCCTTAGGTAATAATCAAATCCTGGGTATGCTGGATACACTATTGTGTGGCTTGGTAACAGATACATAGGATTCTGTATAACTGCATGGACACCAGTATTCCAAGGCTGGTATGATGGCTGCCCCAGTCTGTGGTATGTGAATACTTCTCTGGGTCTGACAGTGCGAGCCAATCTTCTTAAAGTGTCCCCTTCTCTGTCACTCTGGTGTTCTGTTGCTAGATCTTCTTGACCATCTGTGGGTTCCACTGCGTCATCAATGTTCCGCACCTGGGGTTCAGCAACACTGGTCTCCATTTCCAGTCCTTGTTTGCTTGATGTTCCATGCGAAGGATTTCTGTCAGGTTGTCTTGATTCTCGTGGTTCAGGGTAGAACTCCTGGGCCTTGGCTCTGATCCTGGAGCGTGACTCAGATTCTATTACCTCAGATCTGACATGTGCAGGAAAGCATGGCAAGCCACGGGGGCTATATGAGGTTTCTGCTTCCTCATTGGAGTGATCAGACGCTGAGTCTGGTGTCTCACTATTTGTTCTTGCTGGTCTTTGCATTTTCCTTTTCACTGTGTTCGATTTAGTGTCTCTTTCAATAGGTAAGTCATTGACGGTTCTTGGACAGGTGTGTCGCGTTGTGGGTTCTTCAGTCTGAGAGGACCTGTTACTCCTGTTTCCCGATTCCCGCCTCTTGGTACAGCCAACTGCTCTGTGTCCCATCTGACCACAGTGGAAACAGTGGGGGCACAATTCTTTTCCCTGCTGGACACATCCTCTGCATCTTTGTTTGGGACTAAGACTTGATACCTGAGAGTCCAGTTGTGGAAGTGCATGAACGGCTCTCCAACTATTGGTATCAGTATATTTCACAATGTTTTCAAACTTTTCTGCTAGTTCTGACACTCAAGCTATTAATTGCTTCACAATCTTTTCAAAATTTCTTTCTAGCACAGATACTTGAGCTGTTAGCTGCTCAATAGTTGTACTTTGAGCGTGAGGTGCACGGATAGCTGTCAGATTATCATTATTGTTAAGTTTCACAATCGTTTCAAATTTCTTTGCTAGTTCAGACACTTGAGCTGTTAACTGCTTAACAGCTGCACTGTCCATTTGCATCCTATCATTTGCCTGACTCACTTTAGTCTGACCAGCCTGTGTATCGTCTTTTGCCTCTACTGAATTTACAGTGAATGATCTATGTTTACTCAGTGGGTTGAGTCGCTTTATTCTCTCTGCTTCAACAATGGTGCCAGCCAATTTCCTCTGCATAACAAAAAAGTGTAAACACATTTACTTTGAGTACTTGATTAGAAACCAATGTAACCAGAACTCGTTAATTTTCCAAGGAAGCAGACAGTTCTGTATCCCCACATTGTGTGTAGATGAGATACTAAATCAAAGCAGTCTGACTATTCAAAGCAGGTGACTCTTTAGCAAGACAGGTAAATATTTATGTCCTGTAGATAGCCATCAGCAACAACCTGCAGCAGAATCTTCCAGAAATTCTGCCTTTTCTTTTAAACACTGGTTTATAGCCCATTACACTAAGCAACACACCGAAATGTCATTTTCTTTAGAATACTGAATTCTAGCCCATTACATAAACATATGTGAACTTAGTAAATGAAGAACAATAAACATAGACAAAAGTAACAATGGGAGTGTATTACATTTTTACCATTTATGTAGAGGGTTTGTTCCTCAGAGTGGTAGGCACCGTACAGTTATTACAATTTCAGAATTAGAGAGTCACACAGTTATTAAAGTGAACTTCAGAATGAAACTGCTGTGTACAGAAATCCTTCCTTGTCTGTGACACAGAGGAGCTCTCACTGGCCCAGGACTACAGGGACCCAAGTTGTGGCGTCAGGTTTTTGTTCAAACTCAGTTTCATATTTAGATACCAATGGTTCTTGCTGAAGTAACATTTTGTATGCTTCATTTTATTTAAATCACTTCTTCAGATTCCCAATGCTTAACTTCTTCTTTAAGTCTTAAATAGCTAGATTCTATGTTTTAATTGCTTCTTATTTTCTTATTCAGCTGCCAATTAACAATGAAATGTAAATGACAAATGAACCAGCAGCTCATCATCTAACTTGGTCCAATTTAGACCTGTGTGCTCATCGTGAAGAACAAATTAATGGACAAATGTTGTTGCTATCCATATGTTTTAATCAGTTCATACTTTGATTTCTGTGTGTTTTAACAAATCTGTATCTTTATATGTCCTAATTCTTTAGTTATTAATATAATCTATATTTGTACCTGAGAATTTGTTCACAGTGCTCTGCCCCTGCACTCAGCAAAGAGCTCTATACAAAAATAAGTTGTATCGTGTTGTAATAAAATATTGGGAATAAAATGGAAGACAAAAAGAGAAAGAATGAGATTTACTAATATGCTATAAATCATTTGGAAGATATTGTTGAAAAAAGAAAATCTGTAATAGCCTGAGATGGCAGAATAAAAAGACATTTTTTTTTACCTTTGAACCCCTTGATAGATAGATAGATAGATAGATAGATAGATAGATAGATAGATAGATAGATAGATAGATAGATAGATAGATAGATAGATAGATAGATAGATAGATAGATAGATAGATAGATAGATAGATAGATAGATAGATAGATAGATAGATAGATAGATAGAACTTTATTTGGCTTAATGCTTGTGCTTTAACCTGCCCTTCTTTATCACTGAATTGCAAACATTCAAGTACTGCGTTTTTCTAACCACACTGTGTGAATCCAAGTAGACACAAAGGACATACCTGCTCCTCCTCACTCTCTATGATCACCAGGTGTGCCCCCTCTGCTTTACAGCCATCATGGCCACCTCTCCAGGTCAGCTTATCACTGGAGAACAAGTAACACTTTGAGTTGAAGAACAGCCAGTTCTGTGGACAAACATAACAAGTCCTGCCTGTGAAAAAAGAACAAATGAAGAGAGCAAGAGTAGCTGAAGAGAAGATATGACATTAAATGTTGAGCCACATTTCATCTCCTAGACATGTACTTTAAACCACAAGCCAGTCTCTCCATCCATCTTCCTTGCACCTGCATTTTCCAATTCAGGGTTAAAGGGAGTGGGAGTCTATCTATCCTTGCAGCCTGACAAGAAAAGGCAAGATGTTAGCTTATCACAGGCAGTCTCATAGAGACACACAGACTCAAACAGAGCAGTTCAGGGTCATCATTTAATGTAATTTCCACATCTTTGGATAGAAACTGGAATATACAGACGGACACTACGACATTATGCAGACTACACACAATGATCAGGCCAGATTTTGATTGCTGCTTCCTGGAGTTGTTAGATAGCAGTTTGAAACCATATTAACTTGCTATATTTATTTGGAAGAAAATATACAAGTAATAAATAATTAAAAACTTTCAAACTAATCAAAATGCATTACTTGTGACCTCTCATTGTCATGGAAAACAATCTGTTATCCTAACTGTAAATTATTAGTAAAACAATGCATTAATAATCAGACAGCTTAAGCACGTTTGATTGGCCAGTGAAGTTTGAGAACAAACCATCCATCCATTTTCTGTATTTCTTAACTTATGTTAGGACTGGAATAAATTGGGAACCTACTCCAGCAGTAATGCTACGAAACAAGAAGCAGCCCAGCATGTAATCCTCAGCATCACACACCCTCAAGCCCTGAGGGAAGAAGACTCAGCAATCAAACCATGTAAACAGGCTTCTGCTTGCCCATGGAGGACAGCCAAAAAAACTACAATGAAGAGGGATTGTTGATGGGTCAGTTGACTACATTTGTACCTGAGCAGTTAAATATGATTAAGGTCATTGCATGGAGAATCTTGAGCAAATTAATTTACATTGCAAGAAATTTAAGAACCGTTTCATAACTGCGGGCAACACTTGTTACTCAACGATGACTCAGAATCCTAAGAACAGAGACAACAATAGACTGAGGGGAATTCTCTAACAGCAAAGAAATTTCAGACCAACACACTGCAGTATTGATCATATGCACAGTTCTATATGATTCTGAGGATTTCTTCCATATTGACTGAATACCTCAACAAATCCACACAACTGCTCAATATTCCACTAATATTGTTTGATGTTTGCAGCCATTATTCAGGGAGAAGCATCAATGAAATCCATAAACCATTCTACTTTGTGCTTCACAGGAATGCCCCCATTCACATCACAAAGGTTCCAAAATCTGCCCTGTGAAACTGTGAATTTAAAGAGAAGTCCAAACCACACCATGCTCCAGACCAGGCGCACTATGACTACAACCTGTTTCCTAATTTAAACAGATTCCTCTGTGGAATGCGCTATGCCAAAGATTAAGACATTATGTCACCTACACTCAGGTGTTTGTTCAAGAAAGAGAATATTTTCTTTAATTTAAGTGTCGTAGAAATGCTTCTTGAACTTTATAACAAAACCTAAATAATCAAATTTAGTTTCAAAAGACCAAAGCCTATAACAACGGCTTAGTGTGGAATTTTATTAAGCTTATCAGTATGAATCATTTATGAATTGTACTTTATGGGCTTTTAATTTTACCTACAGTATGTAATCTTTGTTTTACACTGATGAATCCTACTGAATTTGGATTTCTTTTGAAATTGCTATTACCCAGTCTGCTGCTATGCTGGAGTTGAAATTTTAAGACAAAACATATACTGTATATTTTCAGTTGCCAAGGTTAGATTGGTTATTTATTGTGTAGATAAGCAAAGCATTTCATGAGAGTAACTAATCAAGCTCAGTTTGTGGTCTCATGAACTGAAGCCACATGAAATGCTCCCTTTGAATATCCAGTCCTGGAATAATAGCTACAAAGTAATTAATCATTTCTCTGGTCAAAAATGTAATGCATTCTGCTTTGACAAGTAAGCCCGCGATTCGCTAGCGAATCGGAAATCCAAGAATGGCAATCAGTTTCTGTTCCGTCCGATATCTGGATGGATGACATATCATGGAGGGTGGGTCCATCTGGGGAAATGTCATTTAACTACATAAGCATATCTGTAGTAAAGCGGTCTCGTTTTGTGGAGACGTGATTCCGTTGCCTTTGCTGACACCGACTGCTGGCAGAGTGGAGCACAGACAAGTTCAGTTTACAGGTTGTGGTGTTTGTGTGCCAGCCACTGAGTCTGGGAAGCTGCTGGGTTAGAGTCTGTGACCGTTATGTGATCTATATTACTGGCACAGTGGATTAGAGCAAGTGTAGCTCACAGGTTGTGTTATTTGGGCGCCACGTACTGACTCTGGGAAGCTGCTGCGTTTTGGGAAACTGCTGCGTTTGACTGTGGGGCGGGCGCCACGGCGCATTACGTTGTGTTATTTGGGCACCACCTACTGACTCTGGGAAGCCGCCGCGTTTTGGGCTCGTTGCAGTGCGGCAGTGTGCGTGTGCTTCGATGCGCCCTGTGTCCATATCCGGTTTACAACCTTCGGTTAGTAATATTGATTATTGCTTCAAATATAGCCATGTATGATGTAGAGAGAATGGATTTGGGAGGAGGGACATAAACTCTTTATTTGATAACTCATACGTTTATTCAAGACTTATGGCCTTGAATCTATCAATGTAAAATAAAGACCACCTATCTGATAATTATCTGATGTGGCGTCCAATGTAAGATAGAATCCTGGATGGGGGGCCAGTCTATGAAAGGACATGTGGATTATTGATCATGCAGATTATGTTGAAAAATAAAACTTGTCTGATTTCACTGGTGTTTATATTAATAAGTCTGGCTCAAACCATTTTGGTCACCCCTTGTATTTTATTAAATTTTAGGATATTACAAATTGATTTACGTTTTGGCATTGGCAAATATGTCAGTGTTGCCATCTGACGGCTCCAAGAGACCAAGTTTATATCCTGTATCCTTTCATTGTCTGTGTGTAGTTTTTTTACATTGTTTGTGCATCTTCATGGGTTCTTCCAAAGATATGAATGTTAGATAAACTGGCAATTCTAATTTGGCATAATGTGAGTATGGGTGTGCGTGTCTATTTGCTTGGACCTTGCAATGAACTATTGCCCAGTGCAGGAGTGTCTCCTCCTTTCTGTCCACTACTCGCAGGATAGGCTTTGACCCTTATTGACCCTGATTCTTAAGTGGGTTTAGGATGTTATGTTACCCTAAATATTTGATGTAAGCATGCTACGTTTTAAAATTAGAACTCCCGCCTTCCTCACAAGTGGAATGGAAAGTGATAAGTGGGTTGGAAATAGATGGATGGATTATTTGTATATTTCTAAGACGTTTCCACTGCAAAACACAAGCTAAGGGAGGTTATACTTAAGACAGACAGATTTCCAAAAACAACAATACAAAATTATTAAACTTCCACCATTATAAGAAGAAAAACAAAGTGAAACTTGACCTTTTGTAATGTTTCATTTTGGCCCGCTGACAGACAAAGGCAAAAAGGTATTCAGTGGTCACATCTCACTCATGTTCATTCCTTTCTGTTCTCTGCCTGTATTTCTGTCATTCAGGAAGTTTTCACCACAAACCACCCAACATCAAGAAGCTTTGAATATCTTAAAGTGCACCCAAATTACCATTACAGTTATGTGCCATTCCTTTGATTAGATGAGTTCATTTCTATAGTTTGGATCATTTAAGTCATCTTGAGAACTGACACTTATAGTAACCGAAATTCAACCAACTGGTGTGAAGCTGCTATCAATATGTAGATACAAATATGAACTACAGGTAATCTCATGACCAAACGGGGAGAAGGGACTGGAATTCACTTACTTTGAGAAGATGGATTTAATATTGGACATCGTTTATTCAGCTTTTCAAATTCTGCAAAAAAGTCAGCATTCTCCTGGGTCAGTGCGGAATAATGGGACAGCAGTTTAGTGTGATTTGCAGACAGGTTGGAATAGAGGGACTGCAGGCTGGTAAGGTTCATCTGCAGAGTTTTCTGGTACTCTGATAGGTTGCTATGCTCTCTGTTTAAAGAGTCATATTGCATTCTCAGCTGTATCAGTTGTTGCTCAGCGATAGAATAGTTCTGTCTCATTTCATCAACAGCACCTTTGTCCTTGGAGGGATTCAAATCTGAGGGAAGTGAGACATTGCATTATGGTTAACTCCAAGAATGATGTGTCATTATCATCAGACTGACCTATGAATACACTCAGTAGTCGATATATTGATACACCTTGTTTTCCTTGTAAGCTAATTTTTAATGGTGCATACTGTGAAAGTTACTTTAAGATGTAAAGAGTGACTCATGACAGCAAGAACATGGCAAATGCATTACATTCTGCAAAAGTGGAAGTCACAAAGATGTTAGTTCCCAGTTTAATGTTCACCATTGTGTGAAAGTCTGTTGTGGTTTTGTTCACTTTTTAAATTGTTCAGAATAAAAATACATTACAAACCAAAATGTAAGTGTAAAACACGTTCCAGACACATACTGTAAAAAAGAATGATGCTCATGGAGGATTCCTGCTGTCTCTAAATAAGCCTTCCCAGCCTGGGCCCCATACTAAAGACTACACAAATACTGTATGTCCACTCTTGTGCAGTAATGAAGTGGGACATCCCTAAGCTGCTTATCTCCTGTGACTTTGATCTTGCCTGTGTTGTGATTTAGGGTTTTTTGACCCTCCAGATTCAGATTCAATTTTCATTTTTGGGTTGAGTAGATTTTTCCTAATGTTAATATTGTGGCATGCGGCTGGGGGTGGTGCCCAGCCGGGACGCCCAGGAGGACAGGAGGAGGGCTCATTCCTTCTTCGGACCACGAGGGGGCGGCCGCCCTGGTTCCTTTAAGGACCACGGGTGCAGGGCTTGGAAGCCCAACCCTGTAGGGGCCTGTGGTCTCCACCAAGGGGTGCCCCCATGCCTGAAGGACCCGGAACCCCAACACTTCCGCCACACCAGGAAGTACTGGGGGGAAGAAGTTTGGGAACACCCGGAGGGCTTCCGGGAACACAGCCGGCACTTCCGCCACACAAAGGAGTGTCTAGGGAGTGTCGGGGATCACCTGGAGCCCATCCGGGCACTTATAAAAGGGGCCGCCTCCCTGCAAAGAAGGACTGGAGTCGGGTGATGAGTGGTAAAGGTTTTGGAGGCAGGAGAGAGGAGGCGCCCTGACGAGCAGGCAGAGAGAGTGAGAGCCTGGACTTTGGGGGAGATTGGTGCTTTGGCACTGGGTTGGTGCACTTGGACATTGTAAATATAATGTACAATAAACGTGTGGTGGACTTGAATATGGTGTCCGTCTGTCTGTGTCCGGGCAGCTTATCACAATATTTTATCATTATATTGATGACATCATCACTAGCTTATGATAGCAACCCTGTTTTGTAATGTATTTTTGCGGTGACATCATTAAGGCATCATTTTATGACTGCTTCTGCATGGTGGCAGTCATGTTGTTTATGGATGCTATGCTTGTTGCCAGTTATGTCATGAGTGATATTGCGTTATTACTCTCTGCCTATTTAAGATGTTTTCCGCAGCGATCCCAAACTTCTGGATTCACAAACCAATTTTAGCAAAAGTGAGCTATTAAATTTATTTAGAAACACAGTTTTGCTTGGCCTTTTTGATTTTGTTGATTAAGATTTTTGGATTTTATTTTGGCTTGACTTATATTTTCTTTAAAATCACCTTGGCTCATTGTTGACTTTTATGTAATCCACTAATCTACTTTGAGACCACTCTGCTGCCATTTTCAACAGCTTAGACTCATCTTGGGGTCTCTACTAACGTCTTCAGCTCTCCTTTATAAAGGACAGCTCACCAAATCAGTCAGATTTTGAGCCTTATCATTAACACAAGATCTGTCATAATGAGTCATTTTTAATTATTCTATGACAAATTACACTATGTAGAGATATTTGAAGTGGATACGGTAAAAAGCAGCACATCAGTAAAATACTCAGGAGGCTACCTCGCAAACCCATCTGCATCAAGGCCAAATTAAAGATTCTTACTGTAAATGGCCAACAAGACAATGGAAGCCAATAGTGAACCACAAAGGAACAACAGAAACTTCAGAAGGCAGGCTTTCATTTTTGAATTTGAAGGATGCTCTGAAGCTCCTGAAAGAGGGTAACGAAAAAAAATAGATGCCAGTGAGGACTGTGTTAAGTAGAATGGCACTAGGATATTTTATCTCAAAGATCTCACCTTCTTTTGCTGGGACGTCATTTTTGGCCCGTTCCCATTTTAAACTGCTGTAGGGGTCACTCTCTACTTCACCTTTAATGGGCTGATAGGTGCCTAAAACAGGACAATTGTTAGATGTGTTGGATGAAGAGAACCTGCTTAGTAGTAGAATAAGTAAAAGTAGTTGCGACAGTAGTGATAGTAGTAGTAGTAATAATAGTAATAGTACCTGTAATGGTGATAGTGGTATTAGTAGCGATAATGGTAACAGCAGTTGTAGTTATGTTGATAGTTGTAGTACCTGCAGTGTTAGTAGTGTGGTGAACGGCCAGGGTCCATAACCGACCGGGACACCCCTTTGTTATATGCTCAGGGGGAGCAGCCATGGACTGTGCAATACCTCCCCCTGGACGCTAGATGGCCATCCCCCTGGGTTGGAATGGTGCCTCGGTTTCCCGCAGGGCTCCATAGGAATTGGAGTTGGGTGCAGCCTTGTTGGGTCCCGCAGGTACCACCTGGGGGTGCTGCAACTGGGACTCCTGAGCCAGTATGGGCAGTGTATTCACCACACCTGGAAGTGCAGCCAGAACTAAGCAATCAACCACCTGGAGCACTTCTGGGTGAACTATAAAAGGGACCAGTAGCCACTACTCCGAGAGACAGAATTGGGAGGAGGAGGACGAGGTTGCCTGGGAGGAGTGCTGGAGTAAGAAGAAAACAGTGCTTTGCTTTTTGTTGGTGTTTATTTGCTGTGCTTGGGACTGTGTACTGCCTGTGGGACACAGGGAAGATGTGTGCCCACAGGCGAAGAAAAAATAAATAGTTTATTTATTTTATGTGTGCCTCCTTGTCCAGTCTGTGTTGGGTCGGGCGCCTATATAGCGCCTTTTAACAGTAGCTGCAGTAGAAGTAGCAGCAGCAATGGTAATGGTAACAGTAGTGGAACTGGTGATAGTAACACAATTGATAATAGCACTGGTAGTACTAGTTAGTAGTAGTAATGGTAATAGTATTGTTAGTTAAAGAAGCTGTAATGGTAGTGGAAATATTTGCAGTAGCAATTGTGGTAGCAATCATATTTGGTAAAAGTACTGGAGAAGGTAGCGGTAGTAGCTGGGCAAAGTTGATACCTGGGTTAGTAGTAGAGGTAGTGGAAATTGTGGTATTGTAGAATTTTACAAAAAGTTTGATGCATTATTCAGTCCAACAAAGCTTGCCTGTCCTATCTACTTAAATCCCCTAAATTAACATCAAGTCTAGTTTAAAATGTCCCAAATGTCCTACTGTCTGCCATACTACTTGGTAAGTTCTTCTGCATGTCTGCAGTATTCTCTGTGAAGAAAAAAATTAATCCTTAAGAAATTTCCAAATTTTAAAGTAACAGTCTTGAGCAATTGTACAAATTCCCTTAATAATTTCATGTACTTCATGTCTCGCCTTAACCTCCTAAAAAAATAAAATTAAATTAAAAAGATATGCATTGAAATTACTGTGGTCTACAACACCCTCCTAAAATAAGACCTTTTATGCTAATGCTTTCCAGACAAATCCACATGTCCTCACTAAGATCCATCATCCAGCAATAGAAGACTTGCTTTTAAATTCTGTTTTACATAAACATCAATCCCCCATTGTTTTGCTCTAATGTTCTGTCTGTTCTTCTTAAAAATATGTATCCCTCTACATATTTCTGTTATTGCTATGATCTCAAAAATTTATGATCAGCTACATACAACATCCACTCATTTGACTTATTTTTGATACTTCTAGCATTAAGGCAAGCTATTTAAAATGTGTTAATTATTTTACTTTTGAACTTAAAGTTTAGGTTAGCTTTTTTTTTACAAATGCATATTTGTTTTAATACCATTTTACCCTTCATGTACAGTTTCAAACCTGTACATAAAGACAAGCAGCAAGCAGCCTGCTATTCCATCCCCCCACCGCCACAGAACATGTACAAAGTTCTCCCAGCTCATGCCTTGATTATCTGGGAGTGAAGTGCTGGAGTTTTAGAGTGGAAATAATAGATCGTTATTTGGAACACATGCATTTCATGTGTGTTCCGTTTCTACAATAATCTGTGTAAACACATTGTTAAAACAGAAACATTTTTCATATTTTAGTAGTGGGGTGGCGCAGTGGTAGCGCTGCTGCCTCGCAGTTAGGAGTTTGAATGTTCTCCCCATGTCTGTCTGGGTTTCCTCCGGTTTCCTCCCACAGTCCAAAGACATGCAGGTTAGGTGCATTGGCGATTCTAAATTGTCTAAGTTGGTGTGTGTGGGTGTGTGCACCCTGCGGTGGGCTGGCACCTTGCCCGTGGTTTGTTTCCTGCCTTGTGCCCTGTATTGGCAGGGATTGGCTCCTGTATTTAGGATATAGCGGGTTGGATAATGGATAGATGGACATTTGTATGCATAGCCCCATTTGCCCGTTTTCGTTTTTTTTTCTTTCTTCAGTAATATTTCAGCAAACCCGGAGCTTGTCAGTTCAAATTCTGGTACTGACACCACTGTGTGACCCTGAGGAAGTCACTTCACCTGCCTGTGCTGCAAAAAACAAAAGTAATGTAACAAATTGTACCTCAGATGTTGCAAGTTGCTGGAATAAAGGCATAAGTAAAATAGATAAATATGTATTATACACATAGGGACTGTTCATTTATTTTCAGTTAAGTCATCTGCAGCAAACCTTTATAAATGAGGGTTTCTCCTTTTTAGATAGTGCAAACTGTTTCTTCTTCATTGATGTTTTCTCTTGGAGAGCTTTTTTCATTTCATTGAAAATTAAAGCAGCAGCTGCCAAAATATGTAGCTTTCTTATTAATTTTTCAACATTGTGTAAAATAACTTTATAAAGTAACATAAAAGGTTTAAATACTGGTTATCCTTTTAAACTAAAATATTACTAAAGAAATACAAAAAAAGTAAAATGCATATGTTGTTTTTCTTTAAGGAGATTAAATATTACTGAAGAAAGAAAAAAAAAACTAAAACAGCCAAATGGGGCTATGCATACGAACTTAAAAGGTTTAAATAAAACAGCAATATATACCTTTAGTTTTACTTCCTTAACTTGTGGAGGGTGTATCCTGTATCAATGCCCTAACTTTTTTTGTGAAAGCCCGTTTTAGTCAATAAGTCTTAAAAACAGGTGTAAAGATATTGACAATAAGCTACGCAAACCCACCAAGACATGGAATCGTTTAAATCAAGACGCTGCACTACCTTCTTCCAGATCGGCCCCAAGGCGTTCATATTTTTCCAAAGCAGTTCTGGTCTCCATCGGCATCTGTAGCTGAGTCGAAAAACAGCATCCCATACTATTAGTTAACGATTAACACATTTCTATATGTATTGTAAGCATACAATACAACTGATAATATGTTGCGCTTATTTATCTGGTGTACCGACATTTTTGCGCGTTTAACGGCTGAAATCCAACGTGGTTTGTGCCCTTCAGAATGAAAACAGTTTGCATTTACCTTTTTAATAAAAGGCGAGCTTTTAAGCCTGAGAAATCACCCCGTAAATGCACACGTTTAATTGCACACGTGTTAATATGTATGCTTACACAGTATTAAACCCACCAAGACATGGAATCGTTTAAATCAAGGCGCTGCGGTACCTTCTTCCAGATCGGCCCCAAGGCGTTCATATTTTTCCAAAACAGTTCTGGTCTCCATCGGCATCTGTAGCTGAGTCGAAAAACACCATCCCATACTATTAGTTAACGATTAACACATTTCTATATGTATTGTAAGCATACAATACAACTGATAATATGTTGCGCTTATTTATCTGGTGTACCGACATTTTTGCGCGTTTAACGGCTGAAATCCAACGTGGTTTGTGCCCTTCAGAATGAAAACAGTTTGCATTTACCTTTTTAATAAAAGGCGAGCTTTTAAGCCTGAGAAATCACCTCGTAAATGCACACGTTTAATTGCACACGTGTTAATATGTATGCTTACACAGTATTAAACCCACCAAGACATGGAATCGTTTAAATCAAGGTGCTGCGGTACCTTCTTCCAGATCGGCCCCAAGGCGTTCATATTTTTCCAAAACAGTTCTGGTCTCCATCGGCATCTGTAGCTGAGTCGAAAAACACCATCCCATACTATTAATTAACGATTAACACATTTCTATATGTATTGTAAGCATACAATACAACTGATAATATGTTGCGCTTATTTATCTGGTGTACCGACATTTTTGCGCGTTTAACGGTTGAAATCCAACGTGGTTTGTGCCCTTCAGAATGAAAACAGTTTGCATTTACCTTTTTAATAAAAGGCGAGCTTTTAAGCCTGAGAAATCACCCCGTAAATGCACACGTTTAATTGCACATGTGTTAATATGTATGCTTACACAGTATTAAAAGACACTCAAGGCGGGGGGAGTGTGGGGGGTTGACTGAGAATGTTTTCTTCAGCGCTCTTTGGGGCTCTTCCTTGTTTTCAGTTCACGTGATTACGTAGGAGGCGTGATGACGCGATACGCGACTCCGCCTCCTCCATTACAGTATATGGACAAAAAAGAGGTTCCAGTTACGACCGTTACGCTTTGAATTTCGAAATGAAACCTGCCTAACTTTTGTAAGTAAGCTGTAAGGAATGAGCCTGCCAAATTTCAGCATTCCACCTACACGGGAAGTTGGACAATTAGTGATGAGTGAGTCAGTCAGTCAGTCAGTCAGTGAGTGAGTGAGTCAGTGAGGGCTTTGCCTTTTATTAGTATAGATTATACAGTAAACACATACATTTGGTTTGCATCTGTAACAGACGGTGTACATTTATAGTACTTTTAAAAGTTACCATTTTTTTCACTTTTGTTCTCTCAGTCACGATCAAGATACATACTACCGCCCTAAACCCCCCCTCCCCCCACCCAGGGATCTGACGCTGTTACTTTTTATTTGAAACTGGGAATAACTGTAGATGTGAGTGGTGTTTTGAGGCAATGGAACTGGACATTCTCTGATCTGGAGGGATAACAGCTGACACACAAACACTGGTGAATCTGCCTTCTATCTCACCGTCACTTGATTTTTTTATTCAGTTTTTTTGAGTGTTCCTGCTCACGCTGAATTAGTATGCACCTTATGGTCTATGAAAAACAGAGACATAGGTATACATGATATTTGGAATTATTCATTTTATGACCTGTATAGTACATTTCGGAAAACATTGTGGCACGGATGCAACATTATTCATATTATTCATATTCATTCGCATAACATCTTGCGGTTGTAATCAGTGACCATGTGTTTTTTTTTCCCAGATCTTGCCAGTCTCCATGTTGCTGTATGGTGCTGTTTATTTTGTTCTCCAGGACATGCAGAGGAAAGAATAGTACAGAGAGGTCAGTTCAGCGCTATATGCAATCATCAAATTCAAATGTTAACAGTTCACACAAGCAAGGACCGTCCTTTCTACATTTACGACATGTGTAGGCCTACCTGTTGCAATGCGCACACTTCTCTCTTTGCTGCCACCTATAGCACATTAGTGGTAATAGCAGTGATTATTCCTAACTGGATATGCATGGGTAAATAAAGAAGTTCTGACTAAACACACTCTTTTTTCATCCATCCATCCATCCATCCATCCATTGTCTCCCGCTTATCCGAGGTCGGGTCGCGGGGGGCAGCAGCTTGAGCAGAGATGCCCAGACTTCCCTCTCCCCGGCCACTTCTTCTAGCTCTTCCGGGAGAATCCCAAGGCGTTCCCAGGCCAGTCGAGAGACATAGTCCCTCCAGCGTGTCCTGGGTCTTCCCCGGGGCCTCCTCCCGGTTGGACGTGCCCGGAACACCTCACCAGGGAGGCGTCCAGGAGGCATCCTGATCAGATGCCCGAGCCACCTCATCTGACTCCTCTCGATGCGGAGGAGCAGCGGCTCTACTCTGAGCCCCTCCCGGATGACTGAGCTTCTCACCCTATCTTTAAGGGAAAGCCCAGACACCCTGCGGAGGAAACTCATTTCAGCCGCTTGTATTCGCGATCTCCTTCTTTCGGTTACTACCCATAGTTCATGACCATAGGTGAGGGTAGGAACATAGATTGACTGGTAAATTGAGAGCTTCGCCTTGCGGCTCAGCTCCTTTTTCACCACGACAGACCGATGCAGCGCCCGCATTACTGCGGATGCCGCACCGATCCGCCTGTCGATCTCACGCTCCATTCTTCCCTCACTCGTGAACAAGACACCGAGATACTTGAACTCCTCCACTTGGGGCAGGATCTCGCTACCAACCCTGAGAGGGCACTCCACCCTTTTCCGGCTGAGGACCATGGTCTCGGATTTGGAGGTGCTGATTCTCATCCCAGCCGCTTCACACTCGGCTGCGAACCGATCCAGAGAGAGCTGAAGATCACGGCCTGATGAAGCAAACAGGACAACATCATCTGCAAAAAGCAGTGACCCAATCCTGAGTCCTGAACTCAGGCCTAGGGTGTCCTGGTGCCAAGTGCACATATGAACACCCCTATGCTTGAACATGGTGTTCGTTATGGGCAATCCGTGACGAGCACAGAAGTCCAATAACAAAACACCGCTCGGGTTTAGATCGGGGGGGCCATTCCTCCCAATCACGCCCTTCCAGGTCTCACTGTCATTGCCCACGTGAGCATTGAAGTCTCCCAGCAGAATGAGGGAGTCCCCAGAAGGTATGCCCTCTAGCACCCCCTCCAGGGACTCCAAAAAGGGTGGGTACTCCGAACTGCTGTTCGGTGCATACGCACAAACAACAGTTAGGACCCGTCCCTCCACCTGAAGGCGAAGGGAGGCTACCCTCTCGTCCACCGGGGTAAACCCCAATGTACAGGCTCCAAGTCGGGGGGCAATAAGTATACCCACACCCGCTCGGCGCCTCTCACCGGGGGCAACTCCAGAGTGGTACAGAGTCCAGCCCCTCTCAAGGAGATTGGTTCCAGAGTCCAAGCTGTGCGTCGAGGTGAGTCCGACTATATCTAGCCGGAACCTCTCAACTTCGCACACTAGCTCAGGCTCCTTCCCCTTCAGAGAGGTGACATTCCACGTCCCAAGAGCCAGCTTCTGTAGCCGAGGATCGGACCGCCAAGGTCCCCGCCTTCGGCCACCACCCAACTCACACTGCACCCGACCTCCTTGGCCCCTCCCATAGGTGGTGAGCCCATGGGAAGGGGGACCCACGTTGCCTCTTCGGGCTGTGCCCGGCCGAGCCCCATGGGTGCAGGCCCGGCCACCAGGCGCTCGCCATCGAGCCCCACCTCCAGGCCTGGCTCCAGCGTGGGGCCCCGGTGACCCGCGTCCGGGCAAGGGAAAACGGCGTCCAAAGTTTTCATTCATCATAGAAGGTTTAAACCGCTCTTTGTCTCATCCCTCACCTAGGACCAGTTTGCCTTGGGTGGCCCTACCAGGGGCATAAAGCCCCGGACAACAGAGCTCCTAGGATCATTGGGACACGCAAACCCCTCCACCACGATAAGGTGGCGGTTAAAGGAGGGGCGATGCTATACTGATAGATTTTTTTTCATCCTAGGAGAATTCATTGCTTGTCTTTTCACAATGAGACTTTTCAGTAAATGCCAGTACAAGAAAAGTCAAGCCTTGTCTGCTTCAGTGGAATGTCCCATGAGGACAACTTTTTTAACAGGTTTGACCACCCTAACCCACTCTCACTCTCACCTCGGAGTACTGCACCCTCCACACATCCTTCTGCTGATACCAGCATAGGAAAAACATCCCCACCCATAATAACAACAGCGCAAGTGAGCAGAGAGCTGAGGAGACTTCGTGCCAGCAAAGCAGCGGGTCCAGATGGAGTATCGCCACGACTGCTGAAGGTCTGTGCATCGGAGCTGGGGGGTCCTCTACAGCGCATCTTCAACCTGAGCCTGGAACAGGGGAGAGTCCCGAGGCTTTGGAAAACATCTTGTATCACCCCAGTCCCAAAGGTATCACGTCCTAGTGAGCTGAATGACTTTCGGCCTGTTGCTCTGACATCACATGTGATGAAGACCATGGAGAGGCTGCTGCTTCACCACCTTAGGCCACAGGTTCAACACGCCCTTGACCCTCTGCAGTTTGCATATCAGGAGAAGGTGGGAGCGGAAGATGCCATCATCTATATGCTACACCGATCCCTCTCTCACTTGGACAGAGGCAGTGGTGCTGTAAGAATTATGTTTCTAGACTTCTCTAGCGCCTTCAACACAATCCAACCTCTGCTCCTTAGGGACAAGCTGACAGAGATGGGATTAGATTCATACCTAGTGGCATGGATCGTGGACTATCTTAAAGACAGACCTCAGTATGTGCGTCTTGGGAACTGCACGTCTGACATTGTGGTCAGCAACACAGGAGCGCCACAAGGGACTGTACTTTCTCCGGTCCTGTTCAGCCTATATACATCGGACTTCCAATACAACTCGGAGTCCTGCCATGTGCAAAAGTTCGCTGATGACACTGCTATCGTGGGCTGTATCAGGAATGGGCTGGAGGAGGAGTATAGGGACCTAATCAATGACTTTGTTAAATGGTCCGACTCAAACCACCTACACCTGAACACCAGCAAAACCAAGGAGCTGGTGGTGGATTTTAGGAGGCCCAGACCCCTCATAGACCCAGTGATCATCAAAGGTGACTGTGTGCAGATGGTGCAGACCTATAAATATCTGGGAGTGCAGCTGGATGATAAATTAGACTGGACTGCCAATACTGATGCGCTGTGCAAGAAAGGACAAAGCCGGTTATACTTCCTTAGAAGGCTGGCTTCCTTCAACATCTGCAATAAGATGCTGCAGATGTTCTATCAAACAGTTGTGGCGAGCGCCCTCTTCTACGCAGTGGTGTGCTGGGGAGGCAGCATTAAGAGGAAAGACGCCTCACGCCTGGACAAACTGGTGAGGAAGGCAGGCTCTATTGTTGGCATGGAGCTGGACAGTTTAACATCTGTGGCAGAGCGAAGGGCGCTCAGCAGGCTCCTATCAATTATGGAGAATCCACTGCATCCACTAAATAATGTCATCTCCAGACAGAAGAGCAGCTTCAGCGACAGACTGCTGTCACTGTCCTGCTCCACAGACAGATTGAGGAGATCGTTCCTCCCCCAAACTATGCGACTCTTTAATTCCACCAGGGGGGGTAAACGTTAATATTTAACATTATACAAAGTTATTGTCTGTTTTTTTCACCTGTATTATTATCATTCTTTAATTTAATATTATTTATTGTATCAGTATGCTGCTGCTGAAGAATGTGAATTTCCCATTGGGATTAATAAAGTATCTATCTATCTATCTATCTATCTATCTATCTATCTATCTATCTATCTATCTATCTATCTATCTATCTATCTATCTATCTATCTATCTATCTATCTATCTATCTATCTATCTATCTATCTATCTATCTATCTATCTATCTATCTATCTATCTATCTATCTATCTATAGGTAGATATATTAGTAGTAGTTATAGTAGTAGCAGTAATAGTAGTAGCAGAGAGGTGAAACAGGTGTTTTTTTAATAACCTACATATTATGAATATTGCACTACTTAATATCTTGTTTCTTCCATTTTACCTCTGCACTTTCTGTTACCCGTACAACTTACCATGGGTTCAGTATATGTCCCCTCCTTGTCTCTCAACCCACTTTCTGCAAATAAAGTGGCAAGTATTTGAATAAACCCTTCAAGCTTATGTGACACACATGTGAATATTAAAAGCCTCAGCATATTTTCTACCGTGGCTGTCCATTTGTCTGTCCAGGATTTTAAATCACCTGTAGCTCACAAACTGTATGACCTATTGACCTGAAATTTGGTACACATATACTACATGACCTCTACTGTCCACTTTCGGGGTGATGATTTTTTATTACTCTTTTTATTTTTATTTTATTTTATTGTAGAATCAACTCTCTGCAGCCGGGCAGACGTGCGGCGCATGCATACGGGTGCCGTTCTCATCCCTACCACCTTCGTCATCACTTCCCCTACCTCTTCATATCTTAAACCATTCTTGAGGCAGATTGAACACTCAAGTGCCAGCTTAAGAAAAACGTACTAAGTAATTGCAACACAAACACTGACTTAATTAGTTTTAACATGAAAAGATGCAGATGAAAGAAGAGAAGAAGCGGGCCGCTAGGGTGGAGAAAAGAAGAGCTGCTCAGGAAGCAGCAAGCGCATCAAACTCTGAGCAAACGAATGCTAAACATACAGAGAAAGAGCATGAAAATTGTAAGTCAAGTCTATTCATTGCACGGTATCGTGCAGTGTGCCGTTATTGGTACTCCTATATTTTGATACTTGTCTCTTTTGTTGATCTGGATTTATGAATGTTCCTTTTTCTCTTTGTACCCTTCTCCTTCTGGATCTCTCTTGCCTCTCCAGCAGAAGTCCTTCCTATGGGGACTGTAACAGCCAAATTGATGCCAACTTCTTGCTACAGAGAGGTTGATTCTTTACTTCTAAACTAATGCATATTTTCTATGTATAGGTTACTGCTCCTCAAACAATTAACACTAAGGATTAAAGTTTCTAACAATAGTAGCCTTCAGCTGTTTCCATCATCTATCATTGGTTGTCTTCTTTGTCCCAGTCTAGTATTCACATTTTGTTTCAGTTTTAGCTATCATTTTGTTTTAAGTTCACCTTAATTTAGGACCCTTATCAACTGTTAAACATTTTTCAAGAAGTGATTTTTCCCTCTTCTTTTGACTTGGTTTTTCCCCAGTGTAGCACTTAAAGGGTTGAGGTGTTAATGGCTACAGGTGGGCCTCCAGACCCAAAGATCCCACTTATCTGACCTCCACAATGTCTGCCACTTAAATATATGTCATTTTTTAAAGCGGTTATTAATATTTTGTGGATTTCTGGCTAAACAAAACAGTGAGAAAGTGTTGTGTTGTGTCCTACGACATTATAAATTACTCATTACCCATTACTAAGTTCAGAAAAAAATATTTTAATATTGTGCTGGAAAATCTTTACAGACGGGACTGAAAGATGGCCGTCTCAAAGAGTCTGGAGAGGAGAGATGAGTGGCTAGGAGCAGACTGAGGGAAATTAGATTTTTTGAGTGGCTACAGCCCGTAGGAAAGGACTGAGAAAACATTATTTAAATCAGAGAAGGCAGAGACTTTCTTCAGAAATAAATAAGCCACAATCCCATACAAGCATTAATACTTGTCTGTAGGAGACATCTTCTTAGTGATGATGAAGAGCGCAATGTCAGTTACTGATACTGCGATACTAAGAAGGGAACAGCATAAGCCAGATGGGTCTTGCTACCAGTTCATATCAGTTTGGGATCAGTTTGGGATTTGTCTTCTGTTTGCTGTAAAAATGGGAAGGTAAAATCATCGGCCTTGTTACGATCTCAGGATGGAATGTTGCTGTATTAAATTGTTAAATAAACTAGCCTGTTATTGGGGTGATCTTGTTGCAGTTCAACCAAGGGTAATTTTCAGTTATCCAAAATGCACAAGGACCAAACAGAGATTGGCAGATGTTTTAAAACAAAGTTTCTGTTTAGACTTCAACACTGAACAAAACACTTCAGTTGTCTTTGACAAATAAAGTTTAAGTGTTGTGGGATAAGAACATGCATCCCGGCAAGGGAGAAGCGCATATTATTATCTGGACGGGAGGCCCAAGAAGAACATTATATGGGTTGGCTGGCTGGGAATAAAGATAACTCTGTGCCCAGCCAGTATAAAATAAGGGGTGGATCAGCGGAGGCCAGAACTTGGGAGTGGTTCCATGCCCCATGCACTAGGTGGCAGTGGTCCTTAAATGAGAACCCACTTGGGACACCTGCAGGAGTGCCAGGGAAATGGAGTGCTGAAGTGCAGCCCTGTAGTAGTCCCTTGGGATTGACAGATGGTGTTGTCAGGGGAAGACCACTCTACTTTGTCTATGGCCCAGAAGTGCTTCAGGTGTTCCACGACCTTCTTCTTGCAGCACTTTCGGGTGTGGCGGAAGTGCAGCAAGCAAGGGCTCAGCAATTGTCCAGGTACACCATGGCAGTGGCAACGGGCCCCAGCAGGGTTGAGCTTCTATGCTCCAAACCTGTAGCCCTGTAGCGTGCAGGGGGAGATAATGTCCTGGATAAGCTCTCTCCCCCAGTCCTTTCAATACAGAGGCGTCCCAGCAAGGCAAGGGCCCTGGCTGTATGTCACAGTGTGTATATATCACAAAACGTGGCTTTACCATATGATGACTGTGTGATTTATGTTTTCAGACTAAATATTTGAGTCTAATGTATATTTTTGCCTAATGGATAAAATTCTCCATAATTTCCACTGTTTCGTAATACAATTTCAGTATTCAGCCTACGGGAATCCCCCAGTTGCCATGGATTATTCTGCACACTGACCACAAACCTATTAATAAAAATGTGCTGAACAACTTGCTAGCCCCAGACCCAAGCAGAAAAAAATACTATCATCTGAACAAAAATAAGTCAATAAAAACACTGATATCTTGAAATGTTTCATTGTTATTATATTCTTAATGCCACAACAGTTTTCCTCAAAATTGCAGTCAAGTTTAAATTTAATGTTTTTTGGGAGGTGGAGGGCAAACCACAAAACGTAGGCTACACCATTGGGCCATGTGAAGTCTACATGTTCTACCTAAGCCTATACCAGTTTTGCTGCTTCATCTCAAACATGCACAGATTAGGTTAGCTGCTTGCTTTATTTAGGTGTGTGAGCTCAGGCTTCCTGTTTAGGGCACTCAGTACTGATGGCCAAAGTGAGTTTGATCATGAGTGGATATATCGAAGCTTCTGAGATAAATATAAAGACCAGATAAGAGTTGGTGGTAATACCTTTAAACTTGAACTTGAAAGACACACACACACACACACCGCACTGCAGCCATGGACATCATTCAAAAATCAAGCCTTGCCACAGTTCCAGCCATTTGTCAAATGGTACTCCTTCAAGCTGATATAACCACAGAAGGTTAAATATTCACGTTTTTGCTGAACTTACCTGCTTCCATTTCCTCCTTTTGTGTTTCCAGACTATTTGCAGCTTTGACTTCTGCGTAGATGACTTCACCTCTCTGGTCTGTTTAAAACAGATGCACAAATAGATAATCAGTACACTTGATATGAACCATTACTCTCATTCATATGGGCTTCAATTAATTATGGAGTGCTGAAGTGCAGGGTCACGGGGGTCTGCTGGAGTCAATCCCAGCCAACACAGGGTACAAGGCAGAAAATAAACCCCGGGCAGGGCGCCAGCCCACCACTTTCTAGTGTATCTCACACTTTTGGATTAAAACATGAATGCTATCAAAACAAAACATTGCAATTCCAAATACACAGATAAGACTTATACATTTGTCATTTTGTCACATGTCACAGTTTCACTTTATTCACATGTCCAGTTGCATGTGTGATGTGTTTTTTAGTTAGTCAGATGACTCAGCAAGAGAGGTGTATGGTGGAGTGGAGCCACTGAAGTTCACTCTTCTGGAGTTGTTAAATTTGTTCATCTGTCAGTCTTGTTCTGATCTTTGATTTCATGACATTTGTGTCAGAAAAGACAGACTAACAGAGGTATGGAGACCCAAACAAAGCAGACATTTTCAGAGCTGCTTGGTGAAGATTCTTATAGTTATCTGGCTCTACTAAGCTTTGGAAATGCTGAGAATGCTGTTGAGACTTTAACTGCACATTATTTTGAAGGTTTACAAATATATAATATATAAAATCCAATGTCTGCCTGTCTGTATGTCTGTCCGCTTTTCACGAGAGAACTACTTAACGGATTTAGATTGAGTTTTTTTCTATAATTTGCTTGAGTATTCTGGTTGATTTTGCGACTTCTCTCATTTTGCTATGTATCATAGTTCGCTTGCGGTTTCGATTTATTTGCACGAATCCAAGATCCACGCAGCAGGCTGAGGGGAGAAGGGCTTCCTCACTCACTCGCCAGATTCGGGGTGTGTTCCATAACTCCGCTTAGCTAGCGAACAAGTGAACAATTGAGTTTAACTTTGTTTGATATTTAAAATAAAGTGTTACTTAGGTCTTGATGAGTTTGAGTCCGGATATTCTCTTTAAGTGTATGCCACATTGAAAAGATAGATTGCAATTCAGATTGTGGATTGTGATTTTGTGTTAAAAGGAAAGATCACCAACCCCTAATTTGACTAATCAAGTTTTCAAATTTATGTAGGATTCATTAACCCTTTGGTGAGCTACTTGGAAAGGGGTTGCGAGCTACCAGTAGCTCACGAGCGACATGTTGGAGACCCCTGCTTTAGAGACTGCTTGGTTGGATTAGATATTTAACACGCCAGCCATTTTAGCACACAAAGCACTGATCTTAGTCTGTTTGTCATAAATTCTAAAAAATGTTTTACAATCCTGCTATCACTGGACTGTGGCTGTCACCTGTGAGATCAAGCGGGTCTCTTATTGTCACCCACTCCAGCCACAGATCAAGGGCGGCAATAACATCTTATAGAATCTTAAGAAGTGCCTCAGCTTCCTTTTTGTACTATCATACTCTAAATTGAGAAAGATGGCTTAAAAAAGCTCATGAAAAGCTCCTGACATCACTGAACATTTGATCTTGTTACCAAAAAGTGCCATATTTGTGCTTCCTGAAAGATCTACAGAGTGATTTCAGATCCTGTTATTTCCAAAATATGTATAAAATGCTGCATGAATCAGAAACAGATGGCAGTATGATTAGAGCTGCTGACTCACAGCTCCAGGTGATTGGGTTCAGATCCATTTACATTAGAATAGATAAATGTTATTAATCCCATGGGGTAAATTCAGATTCATACAGTAGCAGAAACATAAAAAATAAGGATTCAGACTCACATAATAAATAATACAGCCAATCAATCAATCAATCAATCAATCAATCAATCAACAAATAAGTGTATACTGTGTAGATATTTCATAATGAACTTTACAAAAACACTGAATTACCTGATAGCAGTGGGCAGTAAATTCCCCCAGATGTGCTTCTTAGCATACAGTGGTGGAGTGAGCCTGAGTTTAAAACTGCTCCAGGGGGTGTCTCCTGGAGGCAACAATGGCGTCCAATTTTTCCACCATCCTCTTTTCCACAACATTTTCCAGTGTTCACTGTCACTTTCTGGGTGGGGTTTGCCTTTTAAATTTGTATCACTAGAACTTTTGTTCAGATACTCGTAATTCTCCTACAATCTGCAAGTGTGTAGCTTAGGCTAGTTGGCAACTCATAATTGGTTACCTTGTGTTCATGTGGTCCGTACTAGACTGGAACCACTTCAGGAAAGGCTACTACTTTTTACCAGATTATTGCCAGGATAGGTGCCAGATCTGTGCAACCCTTAAAACAGGATTAATCAGGTTCAGTAAATGCAGGAATGGATAGATTTAGAGGGGATGGGTTAGGCAGCAGTGGTAGTGATGCTGCCTTGCAGTTAGGAGATCGGAGTTCATAGTGGTGATCCCTGTGTGGAGTTTGTATGTTCTCCCAGTGGCCATGTAGGTTTTATTGGGGTGCTCTGCTTTCCTCCTATAGTCTATAGACATACAGGTTAAGTGAATTGCTATTGCTAAAATATGTGTGCATTCACAATTTGGTGGGCATCAGTCCAGGTGTTGTTCCTGCTTTGAACCTGATGCTTGCTGGATTAGGCTCCGGCTGCACCACAACTATGCCCTGGATAAGCACATTTAGCTTTAAAGGAAACAATATCAGAGTGACTACAGTATCTGGGGTCTTCCTCACACCTCTTTACTTATTCCTCAGTCAGACATTAATGTGTCAATGCTCTCCTGTTTAATTAATCTTGAAATTTACCTAGAATCAATTTTTATCTCCATTTTTTCTCTTTTAGATCAAACTACCAGTGGTGTGCGAGTAACATTTTGTGCTTTGTATTTTGGGAAAATAATAATGATGGCAAGTTCTTCTTTTACAGGTGGCTTTTACCATTTAACTTTTTTCCGGATGTGTCAAGTCATTACTTTAAATTCTGCCATTCAAATCCCATGTTCAGAAGCTTTGTTCGAATTATCAGGGAATGAAGCACATGAATATGAAAGCGTTTTTAAGCCCTGCAATCATCACACATTCCTGACTTCCTCTTTATGATAAAGCAGATTATAAGAAAAGGTTGTCAGCCTTCACGGTGTGGGTGTCAGAAGGTTTATTGCGACATTTTATTTTATTTGTTGCTTCATGTAGGCTGCATTCTTGCTTAAGTTAGTGTTTTCCCATTTCAGTGGCTGAAGGAAATGTAACAACCTCTTAGCAGATCAAACTATTGCACAGCAGGTCACATTTCTAGCATGAATTTCCACCTTCCTTATACTTTTAGGTTTGTAACAGATGCTTTTTCACATGTGCTTTGCTCTCTTTATGATGCCAGGGTCTGATGAAAGGCTTTTCTATGGAAAATACAAGAGAAACAAGAAAGCCTTTCTAAAATCCCTTAAACAATATGAACAATCTTTCACCACCAGATATTATTTTATTAGTGAAGTCCACTGCCTTGTTTGGTTTTGTTGGGAGGCTGGTATGCCAAAAAAAAATATGAAAAAAGCTTGTGTTATACAATTCTAAAATATCCACAATGACTGAGTATACTGTGCCCATAACTTACCGCAGCTTGCCTTGTCAATGCTACCTGTGATATTTTAGGGTCTATGCAAAACCCATAAAAATAGGAAGTTAATTGCAAATCTTTTTAAAATTGCTTAATATAATTCAGACTTGTAGGAGGCAGGAGCCTAACCTGTCCACATCTGGGAAAAGAGAGGAATCAATGCTGACAGTTGTGCCAGTGTGGGATACTGGAGTTTATGATATTCAATGGTCCTTTATAGAGTATGATGTATAGTTTGGTACAAAGTGATGTCAATACGTTTATTAATATACTAGTTTAGCAAGGAACATTATACTACTACATTTTTTGTTTCTACATCTATTTGTTTATTCGCCAAGCAGCCAAACCAACGTTCACAAAATTTTCCATGTGCATTACCGTTGGTCCAATAAATTTATAGGCTATGTGGTGTATTGGGGTGAAGGCTTGTAATCAACTTGGGGTGCAGGCCAAAAATCAGTCCCAACGTGGGAACTAAGTTCCCATCAGACAGCAGGAGTGTGCTGGGGCTGATGGGAGGACATTGTTATGTTATTTTCTACCGGTCAAAGCAGGATCTCTTCTATGACTGCAGGTACAGCGTTTTTGTGTTGACTAACCTGGATAACAATTTTATTATTTTGCTGAATTACAGCTTTTGTTTAAGAGTAGAACTTTTATTTAAGAGTAAATTTTTTAATCTCATTGCTAGCTGGGTTTAGCTATGTTGAATTTTCAAAAGATTGATTTTCCCCATTTATTTATACCTGGGCAACACCAGATACTTTGGCTAATTATTAATGAAAAACATTTAGAAGGATATGAAAAATAAGTTAGCCCTCTTTGCATTTTAAAATTTTACATATTAGGTCTTGGCATTTAAATCTTTGGAATGATCTTTCTATTGATATTAGAGAAGCAACTAAGTCAAGGCCAAAAGCAGATTATTTTGGCATTGCGTACAACTATTAGAGCCTCAGCTGAGTTTCTTTGACATACTTCTTTACTTCACTTTTTAGCTACTTATGTTAATTGCTATTTTAATTGCCATTAATGAGGCTAAACTTACAGTGCAGCTCAACTCCATGTTTTTCACTCATATTTGAAACAGATTTGATGTGAACAGAAGAAAAAAAATGGAATAAAAAATGTTTACATTGGATGTAAATGACTTATATATGTGGTATTAAATCTAATACAAGCAGATGTGACTTGAAAGTGACCACTTGAATCTGAATTCTATGGAAACGTACATTGCCAGCTCAACATCCCTAAGGTCATTTGTAGTCTGGCAGTATCTTGTATATTCTGTAGACGAACAGACAGACCTTTGAGTTGCCAACGAGTTGAAGAGGCTTGCTAATGCGTTTCTCCAGCTAATACAGCTTACTTCCCACAGTATGTGTGTAGGAGTGAAATGGTGAACCTCAAGCTTATATTTTTTAAATGCAGTCTTGTGGTCAGACATTAATGCAAATGATCAAATGTCCCCCCTTGGCATTCTGAAATTCCACTGCTTTGCATCAAAACTCTCCACACACAACCCACTCCCACCATTCCTTGTTCCTCTATTGCAGCCACAGGTTTCTATGTTCAGAATTGCACAGCTATAATTTTTGTTTTCTGGTTTTCTTACTTCTGTGGTGGGTTGGTGCCCGGCCCGAGGTTTGTTTCCTGCCTTGTGACCTGTGTTGTCTGGGATTGGCTCCAGCAGAACGATATAGTCAGTTGGATAATGGATGGATGGATGGTTTTCTTACTTTATTAGATGATCAATACACAGATAGTCTGCACTGTAAACAATTTTGACAGACTGCTGTCAGTATCTACTTTGTCTGATGAGTTTAGTTTTATTAATTTTCCATATTCAGCACATTAAGTAAAGATACCTGTACACACTCATATCAGATTTAGATAGTTTGTAAAACTAATTTGAACAATCAAATAAAAAAAAATTGACAAAAACTGGAATTGAGTCATTTTTAGCTGTAGTGTGAATATAGCCTTTATATTTTCCATTGATTTCTCCTATTGACATCTGTGACCTGCCTTAGATGGAACTATTGTTTGTGCGATGATCCATTCCATAATGCTTGGACTGTCCGAATTTGGACTCAAAACATTCATAGATGCATTTAGCTTAATTTGTATACTTTTGTAAATATCACATCATGTGTCTCTTTTTTTTGAACATTATGCTTTTCATTTATGTTGCATTTCTTTTTTATTCAATATTTATAATTATTCTATAATTCATTGGGCTCATAAGTGGAAGAGCATAATATAATGAGTTTAAACTGAAGTGAACTAAATTAAAATTAAATCCACTATCAACTTCCAGGCAATGTCAAGAAGCCATTAAGAAGGCTAACAGAATTTTAGGCTATATAGTACCCTTATGTATAGAGGAATAGTCCAAGGTGGTTATGCTGAAACTTTATAATGCACTGGTGAGGCCTCATCTCAGGTACTATGTTCAGTTTTAGTCTCCGGGACACTGGAAAAAGTCCAGAGAAGAACAACTAGGCTCATTCCAGGGCTACAGGGGTTGAGTTTTGAGGAACTCAGTCTTGTCAGTTTAAGCAAAAGAAGATTAGGAGGAGACATGATTGAAGTGTTTAAAATAATGAAGGGAATTAGTACAGTGGATCGAGACGGTTACTTTAAAATGAGTGGAGCAAAAACATGGGGACACAGCAGAGGTGTAGCTAGGGTTTTCAGCGCCTGGGGACAACTGAAGATTTCGCGCCCCCTCCTGTTTGCCAAAATGCAATAGGGAGGGGAAATCTGGCACCCCCTGGATGCTACACCCAGGGACAGATGTCCCCCCTTGCCCCCCCTTAGCAACGCCACTGGGACACAGTTGGAAACTTGTTAAGGGTAAATTTTGCTCAGACATTAGGAAGTTTTCTTTACACAGAGAACCACAGACACTTGGAATAAGCTACCTAGTAGTGTAGTGGATATTAGAGCTTTTGGTACCTACATAACGCAACTTAATGCTATTTTGGAGGAATTAAGGGGATAGCATTGGCAAGCTTTGTTGTGCTGAATGGCCTGTTCTGGTCTAAATCTGTCTAATGGTCTAATGTTCTAAATAAAATAAATAATAATCATCATCTGGTCTTCACAAAATCCTAAATTTGACGTATCTGACAACCAGCATGTGACTAATTTTCTTTGTCATTATTTATTCAGCAAAGTATTATCTTACATGTAAAAACAATGTGTTGCAACCTGACTAAGCTGATTTGACTAACTTGTCAGGTTCAGCTAAAACTGAACCATAATTAGTCAAGAAAATGGTGCAATGCTTTGCTTGTTGTTTCAATGAGACTATAAGCAAAGAGTGGAGGTGTGCCAATCTGAATTTTATAGCTCGCTCAATTCACAGAATTTTTTATACATTCAACAAGCCAATTTGAGTTTAAATGCAAACCTGGTGTAAGAGCAATTGAACACAACAAAGAAGAAAGAAAACAGTTCAGAGAAACTCAACTAAAATCAGAATTTCTTCAGCCATTTTATTAAACACCTTCGCTAGTAAATACAAAAAATTTAATTTACTGATGTTGGAGCATAAGCATGAAGGGCCTAGCAGGTATCTTCAGCAACTGCCTACTTCATTTATGCACCTATGCTGCTTTCAGTAAATAATGATGCTACAATGTCATCCATCAACTTTCTTACGGTAGTTTCAATAACAGAAACATAGTGCATGTGTTTATACTGATGTGGGAAAACCACCATAAGCCATACACTTAAATAACGCTCCTATGGAACCACTTATATTAACATTAGATCAATGTAGCATTTATTACAGTCTGTCAACCTGTTTTATGCTGCTGAACATCTTAAGGAAAGTTACATCTAGTGGAAACTGATTTGTGAAAGGTCATTTGAACTGAAGGTCCACATTTGGCTCTGAAATCTTACAACTACAAAGATATTTAATGCAAACATTGGGGTCAGATATTTGATCTTTATGAGGAGGTTAAAGGTCAATCAATAAATGACTACTTCAGACAGATGTTCAATTAAATGGTGCACCACTAGAAATAACGCTCTCAAGAAGCATTAAAGACAAAAACAAACTTCAATCTGCTCATTGTGAACACTGAGGAGTCCTTGTGAACCCAAACCCAAGCATGAGGAAGAAAATTCTCTGGTCTCATGAGACAAAAACTAAAGTCTTTGGGCAGAACTCCAAGTAGTATATCTATTGAAGACAAGGTACCTACAAAATACAATTCCTACGGTTAAGTAAAGTGGTGGTAGTATCATGCTATGGGTTTGCAGGAACAGGGAGGTCAGAACTGATGGGAGGATGAATGCAGCCAAAACCTGCTCTGGAGTGCACATGACTTCAGACTGGGGCAATAGTTTACTTTTGAGTACAACAATGACCCAAAGTTTACAGTCAAAGAAAATGCTGGAATGGCTTTGGACAAGTCATTGGCCGTCCTTGAGTGACACACCCAAACTTAAGACTTAAACACCATAGAAGATCTGAAGAGAGGCCTAAAGATAGCAGTTTATAGACACTACCCATCTAGTCTAACAGAGCTTGAGAGGATCTGCCAGGAGTACTGGAATAACCTGTTCAAGTACAGATGTGCAAAGCTTATAGAGACTTACCCAAGAAGACTTGAAGCTGTAACTCCTGCCAATGATCCTTCTACAACTTACTTATTTAAGTGCCTGAATACTTAAGTGAGAGTTTTCAGCTTGTAATTTTCAATAAATTTGCAACCTTTCTAAATCCATGTTTTCACTCTGACATTATAGGTTATTGAGTGTAGATTGATGGGCAAAAATGGTGAATTTATTCCTTTAAAATTAAATCTACAACAGGAAGTGAAAGGGTCCACTGTATGCTTAAAGACCAGGGGCCTCATGTATAACGCCGTGCGTAGAACTCACACTATAACATGGCATAAGCACAAAAGCGGGAATGTGCGTACGCACAGAAAAATCCAGATGCAGGAATCTGTACGTACGCAAACTTTCACATTCTTCCACTTCATAAATCCCGATCAGCGTGAAAAGTAACGCACGTGCACGCGCCGTCTGTCCCGCCCCAGCTCCTCCCAGAATTATGCCTCTTTGAATATGCAAATCGATATAAATAGCCTTCTGAAAAAAGACAATGGGAAAAGCACGGGGGAAAATATAAGAATTTCAACGAATACCAAGTGGAGGCAAAGGAAAAACGTACTATTTGTTGGTTTAAACAGTGGTATAATCAACAAAAGGAAGTTGATCGAGCGACAGTGTCGGAGAAACTCGAAGGCTCAACTTCACAAAGTCGCACAGTGCCCGAAATAAAAAAGAAATCACATATCAAAGTCGCTGTGAAAAGGCAAGTCGTAGCCCACCGTCTGAGTGTCATATGAAAGCTTATTAGGGTACAGACAAAAAAATAGGCACACAGTGGGGAAAAAAGCACGAAATGTCAACTTTAATCTCGAAATTTCCACTTTAATGGCAAAATAAACTACGTGATTAAAGTAGAACATCATAAACTTCTTCTTAAAATCGTTTAATTTACTAGTTTCTCAAATCCCATTGTAACTAAAGGAGGACGTTAAATGCTTTGTTCTGTATTTGATCTTCTTTGTGCTCTGTGTGTGAATCACTACCTGCTTCTTAAACGGGCTTTCTGTTTCTCCGACAGGACACATAATCCATTACATTCGTGATATTACAGCTCTCTGAATAATTAAAATACTGAGATGTATACGTGATATCTTTTTCATGATGATAGGAATGAAAGCATGTTATTAAACAAGGGAACACGGTGGCGCAGTGCTTGTTCATATTTCACGCAAGAGGCTTGCTGCGCCATGCGCGACCTTCAATGACATAATTTATCACAGCAGTACTGTCTCTTTCAAACGTACTAACCTCCAATTCCTGTCCTTACTTTTCTTTCTCCAAATACCCAATCGCCACACAATCAGCTATGTAATAGACGTGAAGCCATTTGTAAGCTTAGAACGCCGATTCTTCAAAACTTTTAAGGAACATTGAAATATCTTCGTAGTACATATTTAATTATTCCATCCGTCTATCTTTCCAGTGTCGCGTCAGCGCAAGAATACAACGCAATGCAGGAACAATCCATGAACTAGCTAGCGCTGCGGCACAGTGTCCTCACATGTTTAATTATTAACAATACAGATTATTTAAATGAAGTCAAAGTTTTATCTGTATAATATAATCAACATATTTTGCTGCATTTCATCTTAAAATGAATACCGTCATCATATGTAAATACGCGCTTTATAAAATGGCGCAGGTTGTGCAATATTATAACTGTAGTGCAAGTTTACAGTGAAGTGATTGTACTTATAAGTAAATAGTTCTACAAGGAGCACTTGATGGACTGATTGAGTGCATTTAGAGTTCTTGGGATGAAACTTTTTCTAAACTGCGAAATCCATACTGGGAAGTCTCTAAAGTGTTTTGCCGTGGCTGAGTCAGGATCTGCTTCATGCTGTATACCGATAATTCTCTTTCCGATCAGCTGCTGCTGTGATTCCCCACTCAGATACAGTAATATAAATACTCCGAGTGGTGCTGTGAGAGTAATATGGAAAAAGATGATCTGCTGTGGCAACCCTTAATGGGAGCAGCTGAAAGAAGAAGAAGATGCAGTGAGAGTTACAACGCTAAAGCAGTTATGGTATTTGGAATACTATGGCTATTCCCTGGACCATTATATTGCTGCAGGTTAATTACAATCAGATGCATTATACTAATAAACAATATGCAGTTAGTTTCAGTGTATTTATAAAGCCACGTCAGTAATGTGGAGCTAAGAAAGAAAGGGTGACCACACAGGAACAGTAGCACTGCTTTGACGCTGGGTGCCGCCAGTCTGCAAAACCGAGCGGAGAAATTGCGTACGCCAAGGAATGAGTTACCGTGGAAATGTGCTTGGCTTTACGCCAAGTTTAGGTTTTATACATCGCGATTTGAGCGTGGAAACGTTCGTACGCAACATTTCTGTGCGTACGCACCGTTTATACATGAGACCCCAGATGACTGTACATGAAAGTGACGAGATATCATAAAGGACTACTAGTCAGGCATGGTTACCAATTCCTAAAGCTGACAAGACATCGACATCAGTGATTAGGAATACATGGCATTGTCATAATGTTGGCACAACAACAAAACAACTCTTTAAACAAAGTAAAAGAAATTACTGACTGTTGTTGATTCAACAGAGATAGTAATTACTGTAGGTGACCAAAAACAAATATCCATATGTAAGGTTGACTAGAGATGCATTTTAGGGGCCAAGCGTTCTCACACAAATGGCTGCTTAGTGCTACCCAGAGACTGACTGTAATATGTCATACTGAGCAGAAGTATCAAAACCGTCAAACAGACACAGATATTGGATCCACAAATATGCCTTACTGACCACCTTACTGATCTTACTGAGTGGTGGCTAAAGTGGTTAAGGCACAGAAATCAGAGATTTGTGCTGATCAAGCACAAAACAAAACGAACTAACACACTGGAGAGATTCCAAAGGTCTGGAAAATGGCAAATATCATCCCAAGCTTAACATGCATCACAGGAAAATTAATGGAAGGAATTATTAAGGATAAGACTGAGCAACACCTGGCAAAGACAGGAGTTATTCTGAACAGTCAGCATGGGTTCAGAAGAGGGAGGTTATGTTTTACTAACATGCAGGAATTCTATGAGGAGGCAACAAAATGATATAATCAAAGTTGAGCATATGATATTATGCAACTTGACTTTTAGAAAGGATTTGATAAGGTGCCACGTGAGAGGTTGGGCATAAAACTTAAAAAAGTGGGAGTTCAGGGTTTTGTTTTTAGATTGGTGCAGAATTGGCTCAGATACAGGAAGCAGAGGGTGATGATGCGAGGAACCTCATCAGAACTGGCTGATGTTAAGAGTGGGGTTCCAAAGGGGTCAGTGCCAGGGCCGCTGCTATTTTTAATATATATAAATAATTTAGAAAGATATATAAGTAACAAGCTGGTTAAGTTTGCTGATGATACCAAGATAGGTGGATTGGCAGATAATTTGGAATCTGTTATATCATTACAGTAGAACTTGGATAGCATACAGGCTTGGGCAAATTTGTGGCAGATGAAATTTAATGTCAGTAAATGTAAAGTATTGCGCATGGGAAGTAAAAATAATAGGTTTGAATACACAATGGGCTGTTGGAAAATTGAGAGTTACCCTTTATGAGAAGGATTTAGGAATCAAAGTGGACTCTAATACTATCGACTTCCTGACAGTGTTCAGAAGCCATTATTAATTCAAATAGAATCTCAGCTTACTGCTGCCAAAGAGATAGGATCCAACACAGAAAACTACATTTCTCAATTTAACTAACCCGTAAGCTCAAGAGCAACAGGGGCCTGGCTATGAAGTGAAAGGACTAGGAAACTTCAAAAAGTGGTTTGTGACATTTTGAAATATGGTCAGAAAACCACAGTCCAAGTTCATAGCTGAGAGCTGGAAATATGATGTGGCTGCTAAATTCTTATCTACTTGTGATAATCATCAAGGAATATTATTTACTGCTTATTATAGCTCCCTAAGGGTAGGACATGCTGAGCACACGTATTCCACAAGAAGAATGTGTGGTTAGAAGTTTCTGGTATAGAAGCATCCTACAAGCAAGGCTTTGTTAGATTTATTTAATGCAATATAACAAGCACACAACCAAAAAAATGCTGACCTTTTGTATCCTCTGTAGCCTGTTCCTCTTGTTTTCTCGGCTGCCGGTTCTTCTGGGAGAAGTTTACTGATGCATAAAGGACATCATCAGCCATCCTGTAAAGAGTGTAACAGAGAGGTGATGATAATGAGTATCTGATGAATGGCCTAAGACTGGCCACAAATCATCAGTGAAGCACTGCTTTATATTGAAGCTTTGTTGGTCATGTCATACTTAGTCCTCCATATTCTACAGTCTATCCCAACAACACTTTCCATAAGACAAGAAAAAGTCCTGGACTGGCTGCCAGTGCATTGTAGGGGCCATACACATATGGATGGAGAAATCTTTTACATGAACAAAGTTTTACTTTAAGAAACAGTGTAGTACCTTCATTACAAAGATTACAGTATATTCTTGGACTCAACAAGTGTAAGAGAATTATTTATCCAGGACAGACTGATATTAAAAAAAATACACCCTTAGCCAACACTTATATACTAATTAGCGCTTTGAGTACTGAGAAAAGCGCTATATAAATGTAATGAATTATTAATTAACCAAGAGTCATAGGATGTCCAAGAATTATAAATACTCAGACTTTCAGTACTGCATTACGTAAAGGTGCCAGGCTCCCTTGTTACTGGTTTAAATAAAGGAACCTTTGAATCATCCACAACTTTGACTGATATTTCATAAAGAGATAACACCTGACAACAATCACATTGGGGCCAATTTGAAACTGACAATCAACTTGCACGTTTTTGGGGATGTGAGTCTTAAACCTGAGTACCTGGGGGGAAAAACACAATGATGCAAGGAGACCATGCAAAGAACATCCCAAAAATATTCAGACACGGGATTCGAACAAATGATTCATTAAGCTGTTGCACTAAGGTACTGCACCACACTTTATTACTAGTGCAATTTATTCCAACAATACACAATTATATTCTCATTGCTGAAAAAACATATCGTATCTTAAGATGGGTGCATCTAGGCAGTCCAAATGAGACAAGAGCTGCAATAGACCTGCAATGCTGCTAGCAGCATGAAGCAACAGCTCAAATGTTTAACATGATTTAACATGAAAATTAAAAATTGAAAGCTGAAAGAACCATTTAAATACACATTAAACCATGTTTATCTTAGATAGATAGATAGATAGATAGATAGATAGATAGATAGATAGATAGATAGATAGATAGATAGATAGATAGATAGATAGATAGATAGATAGATAGATAGATAGATAGATAGATAGATAGATAGTGTGTGAAATTTTATTTATTTAATTACTTGTCTACCTATTTATCGATTTATTTAAATAGCTTCTGTAAGAATCCAAATTTCATCCTGAGGAATAAATAAAGTTCATTGGTTCTATCTATCTATCTATCTATCTATCTATCTATCTATCTATCTATCTATCTATCTATCTATCTATCTATCTATCTATCTATCTATCTATCTATCTATCTATCTATCTATCTATCTATCTATCTATCTATCTATCTATTTAGATTCAGCCAAATTAAAATCATTACTCCATCTAATCTACACATTTGTGGGGTTTGACTTGAAAATGAAGTACCTGAAGAAGACAAACATAGACATAAGAAGTACATGCAGTGACCAAAATGAATCAAGCCCAGGTCCTGAGAGCTGTAAAGCAGCAGTGCTAGATTTTACACCTCAGTTGACTCATTTTGTTATAAGTAAAGTAACAGTTTAACAATGTGATTATGTAAAGATATTTAAAAAGCTCCAAACCTGTTGATGTTATTCCCCTTCTCTCTTCTTTCAAAATGTTTATAGCTGTAGAGTCCAGTTAATGATAATGATATGGTAAAACATGAAGTTTATCACAATTCTTACTTCCCTAACTGCCGCCGGACACTTTGTTAGGCAAGCAGAGTATCAAGAAGGAAACAAGCTGGGCGGTGACAATAAAATTTGCAAACTACAATACTAGAAAGAAAGAGTGTTGGCTTGTCACACTCAACCTGCTTCGATTTTACCTCAAATTAGTCAAAGTCTCTCTTTCCTGTGATATAGTAGATTGACTTACATCAGGAAAGGAACAACAAAAACTAGATCTGTCTGAAAGCACCTACAGCTTCCACATTAAATTGCAAGTCTTTGAAATGTTGAAGGAAACCTATCAGGAGTATAAGAAAAAGAAAAGAAAAGCAAAAAAAACATTGAATTTAGGGCCAGTACATTTACTACATGGATAATTAATGCAACACTTCTTAAAGTGAACATCATTAGAAATGCTTGGTACATTCGTACAGCAGTATGGGATCAGTAGGTAGGTACACTTGGAGCAATGCAACACAGCTTTTAGTGCTAAATGTGATCTCAATCAGAATTAGAACCATCTTAATTTTGCCAAGTTCTGTACTCAAGTACAAGAACTGTGTTTACGTGTGTTTGGTATTTATGCAATATTTTACAATTTCTTTCATTCCATAGTAATTTATTAAAACACAAGTTCAGGCTGGGTTTGCATGTAAAACAAGACCTATAATGTACAAGGAAGGCAAAGGATATACACACACAGCAAAAAGAGATATCATGGAATGACCTTTGATTAGAATAAACTGATACTGTGCTATTTTTCAGGTTGCTCAAAATTCAAATTCTTTTGCATGGTTATTCATTTATTTTTAAAAAGTGAATGAAGGTGAATGAAACACTGGGCTGTATTAGCCACATGGGAAATCAGGCAGGTGCCCAAAGCCATTGGTACCAAAACCCAAAATACAGAACAGTGGGTTTATGGTTCACACAATTTACAAGCTTCTTGATGGTCAAGACTCCCAATGGGAACACAAAAAAGTTACATTAAATTAAACAAAAACCCTTGCAAAAAATTAAAAATAATAACTGTTAATTCCTCACTTGAGTACAAACTTTCTAGGCACCCGCTTTCTGTATGATGGTGGTGGCAATTAAGAAAATAAAATGGACAGACATCAGCTTAGGGGCAGGCGTACATTGTGTGATTTTGTCAAGGATTATGACATCAGGAGTTCAGGTCCTCTCTCATACTTAATGACACAGTTGTATTGATAGCTGACCAGAAGCAGGCACACACTATGCAATTTTCAACAATTCTGCATAATTGCGCGGTAGTTATGTTTTATGGTAACCGAGCAATTAAAGCAATATTATGTTGCATCTCCGATTTTACAGTAGGATAAATGATACTAAATGTAATATTGTTAGTGGTTTGATTAGCTAGTATCTTATGACTAGCAAATCTGTTAAAAGCACAATCACCCAATACTGCAGGAATTTGCATCTGCTGGGCAACGACCCTCAGTATTTCCTCTTAGTAGACTCAATTATGGAATTTTTCACAGCAAATATCACATCCTTGATGGTTTTCTCGCCACAACTCAACTAGCGTATCCTCCTCATGTCTTGGTTGATCAACAGAAAGAGAAATGAAATGCAAAAATCTGCTCACATGTCCTCTCACACTGAATGAAGTCAAGCCAATGGTGCTTTTTTTTTTTTTGTTAGGTCAAAAAAACCATTGGGAGCCCATAATCCGCTTAGATCATGTCAGAATGTACCTCATATGTAATGAATAGCATCTTTAAAACCTTCAAAGAATTTCTCATCATTTTCTGCCAATTAGATAGATAGATAGATAGATAGATAGATAGATAGATAGATAGATAGATAGATAGATAGATAGATAGATAGATAGATAGATAGATAGATAGATAGATAGATAGATAGATAGATAGATACTTTATTAATCCCAATGGGAAATTCACATACTGATACAATAAATAATATTAAATTAAAGAAAGATAATAAAGATAAACCACTTGAGAATTTGTATGTTGGTCTTGAAGAAATATGTCACATGCTATGGGTATAAATGGCCTAATACAGAAAAAGGAGAAAACCTCACATTGGGTGTGATCAGGGGTGTCCTTGGACCTTTGCCTTTCTAATTAATATTACAGACTGTAGTTAATAAACGAGGAATTTGCATGTTTGGAATTGGAAGGATAGCAAAACATCTCCAAAATCTCTTGGAAAATGCAGTTTAATGCAGGGAATTGTAAAATGTAGATTGGAGATGTTAAACTGGACCCTCATGTGTGTGTTTGCTCTACAAAGGTCTGGTGCTTGGTTCAGAGATTGTTCCTGTCTTGTGCATGATGCATGCTGGGATGGGCTCTACTTGTCCTGCAACTCTGATCTACACACAGGCGAAAGAAATATTAATTATTAATAAAAGATGAGCAATGCTGACGAGCAAAAACACAACTCTGGAAAAGTTTTGGTTACAATATTCTCATTATCTGGGTGATATGTAGAACCAAATAAAAGAGGCCAATAGTTAACACTTTATTTTAAGTTCTGCAAAACTGCATATATTTGTGAACTACTGTTATGTAGTTAGAACTTAACAATGGTATCTTTTGGTGTTATTAACACTTAACAAAACATCATTAAAGTGGTTACTCATCACTGCCATGTGGCCTACTTAAATAACTTCACTTTTCAATGGTCAAAGGTAGCTCACGTGAGACAGATTTCTCTTACTATTGCATATTTCAGCATAAGACCTGTGAATTCTTCGTATTTACAAGTACTGTAGTTTTACAAGCTCTTAATATGCCACACTGCACAGAAATGAACATACACTTTACTGGCGCTTTGTGAGTGTCATTAAGACCAAAAGAAGACTCTGTTAAGGTCTTGATACAGAGCAGTATTTCAGTACGAAATGTACTTTTCAAGCATCAAAACTAAAGTGTTTTCAAAGAAAATATTATATTGTAAAAACATAAGAAAGTAAATCAGCAGAATTACATTCAGACTACAGATCATCACAATACTACAAAAAGAAAACAAAAAACATATTACTGCTTTAGAAGCTGATCACCCTAACATGTCTTCAGCCTGAAGGCCTTGTTCTGCTTTAAAAAAAGGAAATTAAAACTCATCAGTCTTCAGTGGTGAACTCAGGAGCACAGTTGGAAACTTGTTAATGGTAAATTTTGCCCAAATATTATGAAGTTTTGCTTCACACAGAGAACCACAGACACATGGAATAAGTTATCAAGTAGAGTGTGGTATACAGTAGAACTTTAGGTGCCTTCAAAAGTCAAACTGATGTTATTTTGGAAGACTTAAGTGGGTAGGACTTGGCAAGCTTTGTTGAACTGAATGGCTTGTTCTTGTCTAGACAATTCTCATGTTCTAATGTTCTCATTTGAAGAAGACCTAATCTGGGTCTTCCAGATTTTCAAAGGAATCAATAAAGTTGATAGTTTTCAAATAAATAGTGAGTGACGTACTTGGGGACCCCTGTGTAAATTAAGAGGGATGCATTTAAGACTGAAGCCAGGGAGGACTACATCAGACAAAGAATTGTGAAATCTAGAACAAATTACTGAATCATGTAGTTCAAGTGGAAACCTTGTCAACCTTTAAAAAATATCTTGGTGACGTATTGGGGCACACTGAGCTAGTATCTAATTAAATGTGCTTAATGGATTGATCAGACTCCTATCATTTGACATACTTCTTATGTTGTTAAATTCCTGTGGAATCATGTAAGACACGATACTACATGCCTAGCAACACATGGCTCTTGTGAAAAGCCATGTGTAAAAAAAAGCAAAAGAAAACAATCATATACCTTTAATCTTAAATCGTTTTGCTATCTATGATATGAGCAAAAAGCATTGAATCATCAGCAAACTTGACATATTTAATTGATTACTCCCTAAAACTTTAGCCATTGGTTTACAGGGAGAGTAGCAAAGGGGAAAACACACAGCCTTGTGATGCGAGAGTTGAGAACACATTTGTAAATGCTGCTATCTGTCTGAGATCCAGTGGCAAACAGAACATTTACTTGAAGTGAAGAATGAATGAAGAATAATAAGTGGCAAACTGAAATCATTAATTAAAATCTTTGCATGAGTGCCTGGACCCTTGATAGGCTACAGGATATGCTCAAAACCCATATACAGTAGATCACATCTTCTACTGCTCCATTGGCTCTGTTTCCAAAATGAAGCAGGTCCAAGGGTAGGTTTCTGACTTATTTCAGGTAGGAGAGGATCAGATATTCTGATATTTTCATGCTGTGGTATACAGTAGGATGTTAGGGATACAAATATTTAGAGTTCTAATTTATCTTGGCACAGACAAATAGTTTTAATATACTATGACTTTAAAGATGATGTGCAATGTTGGTCAGAATTGTTGCTGTTGTTGCACCAGGTTCAGTTTCAGGATTCTTGTTGCATTGGAGTGCACTCTTTCTCTTTGCTGCATGATCCTTTGTTTAAGGTGTTCTGTGATGTTACTTTCTCTGCTCCCTTTCTGCTGTTTGGCCCTTTGCTGTGTTGTCTGTAACTTAGGGAAAGCATTAGTCATTCTGGCATAAAAGTTTAGGTACTGAAGTTCCTTTCTTGAAGTTTCTCAGCCTTTTCAAATCACTGGCCCACAGCTTAGCTTGGTAGAGAGTTTGTCAATTTCTGATCCACAAAGAGAAAGAGGTTACCAGTTTTCAGTTCTCCTCAGCATTTAGTTTCAAATAGAAATTTCAGAAGGTCATTTTGCAGATTTCCTCCTCTCCAAGACATTTCCCAGGGAGTTCAGTGAGGGTGTCCAGAGAATATTCTCAGATGGGATGATGCAGAGAGTTTTAAGGGAACGTATAACTTCTCCTAATTGTTTTAAAATCCCTTCCAGTAACAAAATCAGTGTGTCCTCATAGGCGAGCTTTTCTGTCCATCAGAGTTGTTATTCCTTGAATTATAGATCTTTGCCCTTGCTTGAATCCATTTTCCACCTTTTTGTTCAAGAAGTCTGCAGAAGGGCCTTTGGAAAGATGTCAGCTGAACTCCGATTTACACCTACATTATCAGATGAAGTCCAGGCACTCCACTCTTGGTACAAACTGAAGTTCAGTCGCTTAGTTTGCAATGCAAGTAGGGGAGAAGCAGCTCGATGCCTGCATTTTTGTTAAAACTGCCTTCTTAACAGACCTGGTATGACACTGATGCCTAGCAGAATGGCAATGCCCACTTTGCCCTACAACTTAATAATAAACATGCAATACAGTAAATAATCATATGACATCATATGATGTTTGTGCTGTGCTAAATTCAGAAATACTTTGCAGATATTGGCACTCAAAAATTGCTGTTTTTAAGAACTTGTTGCTCACAGGAAGAACATTTTGCACACATCAGGCTACACCTTAGAGAGAACATTGCTGACACTCTTGGCACTTGGAAACAGAAACATCAGTGCCCATCGTCATGTCTAATATGTTCCACATGCTTCTGGAGGCTTGGAAATGATGGTAATTATACAGTTTAGCCTGACACATTTGGCAATCTCTGTTTATTGTACTTGCTTTCATAAGGCCCACTTATGTAATTAGGAAAGTGTCATAATCATGTAACTTTGTTCTGGTGCATTCAAGTGGGTTTTGAAATCATAGATGTTCTCTGACAGTTATCAGTTACCAGTTATGCAAGACATAAGTTGTTTACAGCTAGCCTACTATATTCTTAAAAACAGTACAACAAAATAAAGAAATTTTGTCTATTCTGATATGATTTTCCCAAAGGAATAAGTCATTAACACGTATTTAACCTCAAAGAGAAAATCAGACATTATGTCTCAGACACAGGAACACATCTTTTAAGATCAATTGTATGACACAGAGACCACAGCTTTGAAATGAATTTGGTGAGTTGTGTGTGTAAATGGGCTTATAGGGAAGGACATTTTTTGGCCTTAATGGTAGAAAAAAACATGTGCATTGTCTCCAATGAATATTTTCCCTCAGTTTTGGCTACAGTAGAGTAGTCCAGTGCTTTTTGGTAATCCCAAATCTATAAATTGTTCTGCTACCAACTTCATATTCACTGTTGTATGCATATGCCCATCGTGTGTGATTTGCTCTAGGCTCTGACACTCATTTTGGTTTGGCTGGCAACAGCTTTATTAGTCACATAGTGTAAAGCAGTTGTACACTTGAATGAATTCCTGAAAACAATTTCATGTTTATTTGACGAGACTTTCAATTGCCTGTGCCTTGATTCTCTATTTTTTGTCCCTGTCTCTCTTTGATTAGTTTTTGGATTTGCCTCTGCCTCACCATTCAGCTTTTGATCGATGCAGATTATGACATTCATCCCATTTTTCTGGCTTTGCTTTCCATATTTCCTTGTAACTGTTTATGTCTTCAGACCCACCTACCGGCTTCGCTCCATTTCTGGCCATAGCTCTGCTTTCAGGAGATCCAAGAACTTTGTCATCTTCTGTTCTCATCCCTACAAGTGTTACAAGGTTCATAACCTTCATACGCTTTCTGTTTGTGAAAAAGTGCTAAGCTGGTCATGAGTGCCAAAAAGGAGATAGAACAATTTTGGGTGGGAATGGCTTGACAGGTTGAATGAGACATTGGAAAATTAATTAACAATAGGCAGATTTCTTGCATCTAACAGCTACTCCAGAAAAACATGACTACCCTTTCTTCTATGAGGATGTTAACAGTGTTACCCACTCTGCTTTTAGCATGGACCTCAGCAACTGGTAATTAATTATCCGAATTAAAACTTTCTTTCTCTTCCTACAAATGTAAGAAGAAAGATACTATAATTAACCTTAATACCTGCCTGGGCTCAGCAAGAACCCTTCAAGAAAATAAGCAAACTACTCCAACATGAAATATGATGACGACTGGCCATAAGAAGTCTGATAAAACTCAAGTTCACTAAAATCCTAATCACACCAAGTCACTTTGGAAAGAAAGGTAAAATATCTCTTCTATATAAAGTATATAAGACCGCTCTATTAAGAAACACAAGATATAATAGAGCTTTTTACATATTTGTTAATTAGAACTAGAGCATGAGCATGTTAAGTGACTCCCTCAGTGAAGAATTGAACTGGCCTTAACCACTACACTGCTTTCACCTACTGAGTAGGCCTAACATTAGTGATATTAAATTGGCATGCACCCTATACATTATCTGTGATACTTGTCTAACTTCTCAAATATACATTACAACACCAACTAAAACCTAGTTTTCTAGCATGCTAAAAGTAAAATTAAGATGATTTCTAAAAACACTGTTTATTAAGATATTTTTTAACATTGACAAATAAAACATAATAATAACCCATATCCCCATCAAATAAAAATGATATAGAAGTACAATAATATGTTCCAAAGACAATTTCTGAAACTCGTTCTATTAGCTTCCTTCAATTAATTCAAAAGACTTCTTCAAGAATTATTACTACAATTAGGGAGTATGACACATAACTCCTGTTCTTAAGTATTTAAACTTGTTGTTAGTTATGCTTAGGGTTGATTATAGTATCTTTCTTCTTACATTTGTAGGAAGAGGAAGAGAATTTCAACTGGGGAAATTAATTATCAGTTTTTCTTTCGACAAACCTGGTATTACAGTAATTAAATGAATTGGTAAGACTCTCATTTTAAGTATTTTACCTTTCTCCGTAGGAGGCAGTCTCAGGCCATTAGATTTATATCAAAGTACCTGAAGCATACTTGTCTTAAGAAACAGAATACTGCAATTTATTGATAAACACAAGCATTATAGAAATATGATAACTGCATATATATTGATATAAAAGACAGGACTCAGGAAGACTAAACAGACAAACATATAACATAGAGAGGCTGGCTATTTGTTTGCTATTTAGAGTTCTAATTTATTTTGGCACAGATAGTTTTATGATACCAAGTCTTTAAAGATGATGTCCAATGTTTTGTGCAGTTGTTGCTATTGTTGCTCTGGGTTCAAGTGTTGGACTTTTCCCGTGTTGGAGTGCACTTTTAGTTTTACTGGATGGTCCTTTGGTGTGGTGTGATGCAGCATTCCTCAGTTCACTGTTAGGTTATTTGCTGTGTTCTCAGCAGCGTCATAGGGAAAAATTTTACTCTTTCTGTCTCTAAAGTTCCCTTCAGGAAGTATTAAGTGCTTCTCGGTCTGGGATCAGCCATTGGCACAGAGCTTGGTTTGTCAGAGTGCATCTTGGGCCTTGTTTAGGCCGCTAAGCTCCAAGGCTCTATAGAAACTAGCTTCTAGGCCAAAGAAGGTTTGTGAGCACTTTCCTCTGCAGAGTGAATGATTCAGCTTTCAGCTTACAAACAAAACAGGTTGTCATCTTTCATATCCCCCAAATAGAAGAGGATTATCTACGTTCAGCTCCCCAAACAGGGAATGGCTCATCAAGTTTTATGTTTAACACTAGAATCCCTGACACCTACAAAAAAACTCATCATGTCGGGCCTCCTTAAATTCCTCGCACCTCATTTTTTGTGTCTTTTATTTTGCAAATGTGTCAATCAGCACAAGCGGCAAGCAGACAGTTATCCCATACCCCACAGACGCAGCTTAGTCATACACAAAGTTCTCCCAGCTCAAATCTGTTTATCTGGGTGTGAGGTGCCTTGAACTGTATAGAATAAAAACTATATAGTTATTTGGAAAACATACATTTCATGTGTGTTCCGTGTCTATAACGATCTGTTTAAATGTATGATGACAGGAAATGCGAGGCAAGAAATGTTGAACACATAACCTTCATACGCTTTCATACGCTTTAACTTTTTTCATATTCTGCTAATAATTGACAAAATGCTGACGTGAAGTGTATAATGTTTGAAGACTGAAGTCCAAATATAAAATAAACACTTTCACAAAAGGTACACATATAACAAAACAAGTGTGCTTTTTTACAGAATTTAACCAAAGTAAAAGAAATTAGGATAGAGTACGACACACAGTAAGAGGATGGGCGTCATCCTGCCAGTGAATCTCCCACATGCATGTCCTGAGTGTCCATTAAATAAAAAAGAAAGACCTTGAGTGTTCCTTTGATGCCTTCTACTCTGAAGGGTCCTCTGCAAATCTGTCAGCTCAACTCAGATTTACACCTTGGTTAGGAAATGAAGTACGGGTTTGGTACAAACTGCAGTTCAGCCACTAACGCTGGAATGCAAGTGGGGTTTTGGTGCAGCTGGATTTCTGCATCCCTGTTGACAGGCCTCATTGTGCCACTACGGAGCCTAGAATAATGGGCAATGCCCACTTTCTCCTACACATATAAAACTTTAAATAGTCTTGCTCACCTTACTCAATTGCCTGATTTTATCAATATATACATACATACCAGTGCACACATTAAGATCTTAAAATGCCACTCTATTACGGACTCCAAAGATTAATAAAACCGCACTGGGAGGCCGAACACTGTTATTAACAATTCACTTTTCTGATGGTATATCTAGAGTTGTTGCGATGGCTCAAGTATGATACTTTTTTGTTTTATTTTATTTTTTAAATATAATATTTCTTATTATGTTTAATTCTATTTTTAGTTTTGTCATTATGTGTTGATATGATTTTTATCCATCCATCCATCCATTTTCCAACGCGCTGAATCCGAACACAGGGTCACGGGGGTCTGCTGGAGCCAATCCCAGCCAACACAGGGCACAAGGCAGGAAACAATCCTGGGCAGGGTGCCAACCCACCGCAGATGATTTTTATTAATTTTGTTATTTTATTTATACATATGATTATATTCACATTGTCTAATATTTCTAGCATTTTCTGGGTTGTACCCAAAGATTTGGGACCACCCTTACATCACTGCTAAGGGAATACCAACAAATTCAGGCTGGGAAGTGAGTCCCTTAGTGGTTCATTAATTCTTTGTCTTTCTTTGAGAAAACAGCTATTGTAGATTTTGGATTTTCTTGTTATATCAATTTTCGCTTTAGTTCTTGAGTTTTGTCTTTTGGATTTCTGGATCATTTCTGGGCCTATTTAGGCCACAGCCTCAGGTAGTAAGTAGGGAGAGGGAAGACTGGTTTGGGAAGAGGTTATTTTGGACAGGCCAGTGGAGACCCTGCTTGCTCTGGTGGCTTATTTGAAGGTCTCACAGCCTTTCACTACAGTTGTTATTCTCAATTGTATTTCAGTAGCCTTATTTATTTCTCTGTATCCTGTTGTTGCATTTGGTGCCACTGCTATACTACCAATCTGCTTCTCCCTCCCATGGGAAAGACACCAGAGATACCAGAAGCCTTGGATTACAAAGCTGAAAGATAATAATAAGGGAAACTGTAGAGTTTCATTTACATTATTTTACCACAATTGTCCCAGAAATTTGTTTTGGGTACTATTTCATAATTCTGAAAATAAAAGTTTACTAAAATGAGGTTCTGGGTGTTTTAAAAAGTGTTTTGTGCAGATAAGCAGGGAATAGTGCTTTCTAAAGGTCATTCCAAAGCTTGGAAAGTCTGCCTCATCTGCCATCCTTCAATGCCACCCCAATCTCCAGTGGCTTTTTCCATTCAGCGTTATGCCCTCTCATCTGACTCAAGCACTACCTTATGCCACCTGCTCTGCCTCTCACCTATCTTTTGGGGAAAGAGGTAAAATCATCTAAGTTTAGTTTCCTCAGCTTCGTAATCTGATACAATCCAGGAAGCTTTCTGGTAACCAAATATTTGGGCCATCATATATTAGTAATGCAGGTAAGTGCTAGCTGTGCTTTCTCTTTCCATAATAAACATAAGAAATTTGAAAAAGAAGAGGAGACCATTCAGTCCATCAAGCCCATTTGTTTAGCTAATAGCAAAGCTGTCCCAATATCTCATCTAGACGTTTCTTAAAGGTTGTCATGGGTTCTGCTTCAACTTCATGTCTTGGTAGTTTCTTCCAGAGTCCCACACCTCTTTGCGTAAAGAAGTGCTTCCTGGCTTCAGTTTTAAATGCACTTCACCTTAACTTCCACTGATGTCCTCAAGTACCTGATTCACCCTTAAGCCAAAAAATATTGCTGGGTCTATTTTATCAATGCCTTTGAAGATTTGAAATATCTGGATTAGGTCCCCATGTGGTCTCCTCTGCTTGAGACTAAACAAGTTTAATTCTCTGAGTTTGTCACAGTAGGGCATGTTCTTAAGTCCTGGGATGCACTTGGCTGCTCTCCTCTGCACAGCTTTTCTTTCTCATCCCAAGCTTTGCCTCAGAAAAATTACATTGTTCCATGCTATTGCACATGGAGAAAAATTTTGCAGTTGAGATAACAATGTATGCACTAATGATGAAAAGTTTGCTTAAGGTGAAGCAATTTGCTTTGTAAATTGTCTGAAACAATGCTCTTAAGATTTGTCAAAAATTCAATGTCATGCTGATTGTTTTACTCAACTCTCGTCTTCTTATTAGACTGCACAATGCAGATGTGTATAATGTCATAGAATGTTCGCCTCTGATTTGGCCACCAGAACTCTGGCTGGGTCTGACTTATCTGTGCCTTTATTTGTTAGAACCAATAATGGATACTCCAGAGGTTTACCTTTTCAAGGAATGCATCTGAATGAAGTTTTTGTTTCCCTCCTCTCCATTGTAAACTGGTTATAGCTCAATTATAATATTGATTGACGTATCTCGTTAATCTTTGTTTATGCTAGTTCATTTTAAATTGCTGTTTTACTGTGTATTTAATAGGATTTGTATTTTTGGTAACACTTCAGTTTAGGTACTGCAAAAATACATCTATTACTCATTTACTGTTATGTATCAAGACCTTAACAAACACTTCTTTGGGTCCTCATAACACTTACAAAGCATTAGTAAATTTCTGTAATATGATCTACTAACAAAACTTTACTTTATAGTGGTGGCTTAAATTAGACAAATTTCTCTTGTTATTCCATATTTAGCATAAGACCCGTGAATCCATCATGTTAACAAATCATTTTAGCAACATTTCAATACAACACACTGTATAGACATAAATAACTCATCTACTGATGTTTTGTAAGTTTCTACGAAAACCAAAAGAAGCCTTTGTTAAGGTCTTGTTACATAAGAGCAAAAGAGTAATAGATGCATTTCTGCAGAACCTAAACTGAAGTGTTACCGAAGTATAGTATCATGAAAAACACTACCTAATGGACACTTTCTTCCATGTAGGTGGTAGTCAGTTTTTTCATTATTCCAGTGAGCATGAATGTCAGGTGAAGACATCAGTATCTTTACATTTCCTCTATAACCAACATATTAAGAAACATTGTATTTCTACCTTTTCATTATTTTTTTTTCAAGTGTAACATATTCGCTTCCTTTGTGTAATAATTTACATTTATTTACATTAAATGCCATCTGCCACAATTCTGGAAAATTCTGTTTCCTGTTCAGGTCCCTAAACGGTATTTCAGCTGATTCTACATCATCTGCACTGCCCCCAGTTTACAGTTTTTCTCAGTTGCTTTGGTGCATTTCTCACAACAGACTTAACATTTGCATAACAGTGAGTGCATTTCTCAAAACACTTAGTGCAAATGGCAAAACATCATGGATGACCAGCAAAAGCAGGTAACCGCTTCAAAATCCTTAATCCATGCCTCAAAAGCAAGTATTTACATCGCTGAATATGTCAGTGCCATCAAAATGCCAAGTCCTTGAATCATTGTCCACGGACATGACAGCCAAAATGTAAAGTCATGTTATCAATATAAAATTGGCACAATCTAAACATTTTCTGATGCACAAAACATCTGAATGGCAAGGGCAGGAAACATAAAAATACAAAACACTGATTGTGGGAGAATGATTCAAGAAGAAAATTTTATTGATTGCACAGGTATATGGTGACATACCATGCACTGCACTTGGAATCTAGCAAAAAAAATGCATTTCAATACTTTATGCATAACATATGAAATGAAGGAAAAAAAAATTACAACATCGAAAACAATATATACATACTGAAACTCTAAATGCTCTCTACATTTACTGCTGATCCTGTATATTGGGCCAAATGTTCTCATCCACATCACAACGGATATCTTTCTTTGCAATGCAGCGTGGAAAGAACCTCCTAGAATGTCTTATCCAGCCTCTGCAGGCATCTGCTGTTATATCCCCACACGCAGCTTCCATGGCAGCAAGCAGTACCATTTGTGTATGTGGGTTACGCTCATATACCTTCCACCTCCAAGCTGAGAAGAACTCCTCAATTGGGTTGAGGAATGGGGAATATGGAGGTAGGAATTCCATCAGCATCCTGGACCCTGCCACCTCTTCCAGGAAGTCTTGAAGTCCTATGTGTCACAGTAAAAATACAAGACTGAATGGACAACAGTAACATATATATTGTCTAGTGTGGACTATTGTAAATAGATGACATACTGTAACATTATAAAGTAATACACACAAATACAGAGTAAAATCGTTGATTTACACACCTGTTCTCTCTGCGAAATGTCTGAACAATCGGGGATACGGTTGTTGTCCCCAAATTTGGCTGCACCCTTTGACCTGCTTCAGCCATTGAAATGCCATGATTTATAACATGGTCCACAATTGTGACCCTTATTTCATCAGAAACTGACCTATGTGTTGAACCTCTTCTGTTTTGTCTCCTTACACCACACACCCCTACTCTTCTTGGTCTGGGCTGTTGGCCCTGTTCATGTTCTTGCTGTTCTTCCATTTTCAGGTTGTCCTTCCTTGATGTGCTTCCACGCTGCATTGTGCCTTGTCTTTATATGCTTGCCAGCTGCAGGTTCAGGAGCAATTTTAGGGGACTGCTCAGTGATTAGTTGCTTGATTGATCTAAGATCTCACACCTGCCCCAAATAATGTGTCACCTGAGAGCAATTTAAGGTGGTGCAGGAATCATTAGTATTGTGAATACAAACCAAAAAAAGTTTTGTAGAAACCTATAAAATACACTTGACAGCCAATGATATCTTGTTGAACACTTTTGACTGCAATGACTTACACAATGAAAAAATGACACGTTTGTCTGGAGTGTAAGACTATGCAAAAGAAGGCTACACAATGCATTTTGATCATCATGACATAAGCAACCGCTGATGCATGATATAGCTGAGAATTGCACATAAGCATCTGCCTGAGTGAACTAAAGCAATTGCAAAATGACGAAAACACCCAGAAATTGCTGTTATGATGTGCACAACTGACTAAAGGTTGTGGGAATTGAACGAGCAGTTTTGAGAACTGCAATTCTGTTGTGAGAAATGCAGCAAAGCAACTGAGAAAAACTGTAATATCATCTGCGGATTTATATGGTATAAATCTACGTGGGCAAAAAAGTATTTAGTCAGCCACCAATTGTGCAAGTTCTCCCACTTAAAAAGATAAGAGAGGCCTGTAATTTTCATCATAGGTATACCACAACTATGAGAGACAAAATGAGAAAAAAATCCAGAAAATCACATTGTCTGATTTTTAAAGAATTTATTTGCAAATTATGGTGGAAAATAAGTATTTGGTCACCTACAAACAAGCAAGATTTCTGGCTCTCACAGACCTATAACTTCTTCTGTAAGAGGCTCCTCTCTCCTCCACTCGTCACCTGTATTAATGGCACCTGTTTGAACTCGTTATCAATATAAAAGACACCTGTCCATAACCTCAAACAGTCACACTCCAAACTCCACTATGGCCAAGACCAAAGAGCTGTCAAAGGACACCAGAAACAAAATTGTAGACCTGCACCAGGCTGGGAAGACTGAATCTGCAATAGGTAAGCAGCTTGGTGTGAAGAAATCAACTGTGGGAGCAATTATTAGAAAATGGAAGACATACAAGACCACTGATAATCTCCCTCGATCTGGGGCTCCACGCAAGATCTCACCTCATGGGGTCAAAATGATCACAAGAACGGTGAGCAAAAATCCCAGAACCACACGGGGGTTATGGGGGGCCCGGCCCTAATGAATGACCTGCAGAGAGCTGGGACCAAAGTAACAAAGGCTACCATCAGTAACACACTACGCCACCAGGGACTCAAATCCTGCAGTGTCAGACGTGTCCCCCTGCTTAAGCCAGTACATGTGCAGGCCCGTCTGAAGTTTGCTAGAGAGCATTTGGATGATCCAGAAGAGGATTGGGAGAATGTCATATGGTCAGATGAAACCAAAATAGAATTTTTTGGTAAAAACTCTACTCGTCATGTTTGGAGGAGAAAGAATGCTGAGTTGCATCCAAAGAACACCATACCTACTTTAAAGCATGAGGGTGGAAACATCATGCTTTGGGGCTGTTTTTCTGCAAAGGGACTAGGACGACTGATCCGTGAAAAGGAAAGAATGAATGGGGCCATGTATTGTCAGATTTTGAGTGAAAACCTCCTTCCATCAGCAAGGGCATTGAAGATGAAACATGGCTGGGTCTTTCAGCATGACAATGATCCCAAACACACTGCCTGGGTAATGAAGGAGTGGCTTCATAAGAAGCATTTCAAGGTCCTGGAGTGGCCTAGCCAGTCTCCAGATCTCAACCCCATAGAAAATCTTTGGAGGGACTTGAAAGTCCGTGTTGCCCAGCGTCAGCCCCAAAACATCACTGCTCTAGAGGAGATCTGCATGGAGGAATGGGCCAAAATACCAGCAACAGTGTGTGAAAATCTTGTGAAGATTTACAGAAAACGTTTGACCTCTGTCACTGCCAACAAAGGGTATATAACAAAGTATTGAGATGAACTTTTGTTATTGACCAAATACTTTTTTTCCACCATAATTTGCAAATAAATTCTTCAAAAATCAGACAATGTGATTTTCTGGATTTTTTTTTCTCATTTTGTCTCTCATAGTTGAGGTATACCTATGATGAAAATTATAGGCCTCTCTCATCTTTTTAAGTGGGAGAACTTGCACAATTGGTGGTTGACTAAATACTTTTTTGCCCCACTGTATATAAAATTCTTTTCTCGTTTGAAACGGAAATTACGTATGACGATGCGATATGGAAATTACATATGACCACAGAACATATTATAATACAGGAACCAACCGCCAGTCGCATTCTGACAGAGACGTTTTATTTATTCGTCCACGTGACTGTCGCGGAAACTGCAACATCGTAACTTTTTTTTAGTTGGCAGTACTTGATAGTAGAAGAGATGAGGAAAACAGCTTTGCGTCATTCTACTTTTTAACTGCGCCGAGCTGTAAACAATGTGAAGACGAGACCACCTTCAGCGGCGAGGGGTCATGAGAACAAAGTGGACGCTGGGAGGCGCGGAATGTAATTTGGACGTTCACATAGAAAATGTAATTTCTATACCACAGCGGTCGTGTAGAGCCTTTCAAAAGGGATCTACTACCGAGAGATAATCCAAATACATTTTAGCTGCTGTTAGTACTACTTACCTGTTGTGTTATACCGCCTTTAAAATGTTGTTTACCCGAAACCACTCCAGTAGTGCTCAATGTATCTTTACTTCTTAAAATGTTAATGTTTTACTGTTTAATAACTTATAGACTACATTTTATTTTTTTCCTTTTCACTCATTGAGCGAAGCCACTGGGTATTCAACTAGTGCTCTTTAAAATTCTATTTGTTTGGTTGAATTGATCTGAATCAAAACCGGTCCTAATCTAGTGGATAATAGATATCACATTGTACATTAGCCTCTTAAGAAACATAACAAATTTGACAAATGAGAGGAGACCATTCAGTACATCAGGCCCATTTGTTTAGCTAATAGCAGAGATGCCCCGACATCTGGTCTAAATTCTTCTTAAAGCTTATCAAGGTTTCTGCATCACCTTTTTGTTGTGGTAGTTTGTTCCAGAGTCCCACAACTCTTTATGCAAAGAAGTGCTACCTGGCTTCACTCTTAAATGCACTTACCCTTAATTTTCCAAAGATGTCCTCTTGTACATGATTCACCCTTAAACTGAAGGAATGTTTGCTAGATCTACTTTATCAATGCCTTTGAGGATTTTAAATTCCTTGCTTAAGGCACCACACAGTCTCCTCTGCTCCAGAGTAAACCAGTTCAATTCTCTGAGTCTGTCACAGTAGGAAATATCTTGAAGTCCTGGGATGCATTTGGTTGTTTTCCTCTGCACAGCTTTAATTGCTACTATATCTTTCTTGTACTGTGGTATTCTCCTCTTATCTGTACTCTTTGTTTCCTGCTATTTAACCAACTAGAGATCTCTGAGGATTGTGGGACAATTTTCTTATCACTTTCATGTACAGTATTTGTGCTCAGGAACAAAACCAATATTTTTCATTGCAAGGGTGTGGAGATTCTTTAACATTTTCAAGAGATTGGCTTCAGATATAAGGTGTAAGCCAGGGTGTCATATCATGATGAACAGAAGTGCAGAGCATTCCAGGAAAGGCAAAGCAGAGTTCAGAATATTTTGCTTAGTTAGAAAGTGCTGCTTTTGATTCCCTTGGGAATTGAACATGAGCTTGTATGAAAATGAATCATAACAAAAAGTACAATTTACAAAAAGTGTAATTTGTGAAAGGATCCAAATTCCTCAGAAATCATGTTCCATTGCCATACCAGGCCGTCTCAGTCAAATGTCCTCTTTCCGTAAATTACTCGATGAGATTTCAGACAGGACAGCATCCTGCTTATCAAATTATTTTATAATGAGGTAAAATCAAAGCCATCCCAAACGTCAAAGCAAATTCTACCTATTTGCTATCTTCTGAATGAATTGGATTAAATAGTAATCAAGAAGAATGATCAATCTAAAGAGATGAACAGTCACAAGCCAAAATGAAAGTGTTGCAGAAAATATTTAGTACATAAAGAAGAGTCTTGAGCTATCATTATAAATGAACTCCAACATGGCGTCCTTTCTTACAGCTGACTGATGGCACCATGTCATGTGAACAGTACAGCTTTCCAAAGCAGTGGTTTTCAACATTTCATCTTCAGGTGCCTCTGTGATCTGCATGTTAATTGGACTCATACTTTGATAAAGCAAACAGTTATTTCCCAGTTTCTATGTTTTTACAACAACCTGGAAATTATAAACTGGTTATGCTATATTTTTAGTAAACAGAGCAGAAATTACATGAGTTAGATTGGTGAGAATTCATTCTTTTTCTTAAAAAATAAATGGATGGATGGATGTATATATACAGTGTATTTTTTTTAATGTTCTGGTTATGTAGGTTGGGTGTATGTGCTGATAATGCGTTGCCACACCCACCACATGCCAAATGACAATTATTTACTAATACGCACACATGTGGGTAACCCTTAAGTAGCTGCTTTTTCCAGAGTCATTTGTGTTGGTATCTGCTCTGCTGTGCTTAACATTAATTGCCTGTATTCAGGTACAATTTTAAAAACACATTCCACAGTAAATTTAAAAAAACAAAACATGGTAAGCATTTAAAGAAACAAAAAATATTACAGATATGTCTTATTTTCTTATAAGGGTAAATCTTATACTACTACACTTTTCTAAATGCAAAATAAAGGAAAAAGAAAACAACTGACCAGCTTAAACAATTAAACAATGAGATCTGTTAAAGGTAACAATGATTGACTGATTTAGAAATTGGTTGGAACAAAAACCTGAAGCCCTGGGGGCCCTGAGAACTGAACGTTGAGAACCACTGCTCCAGGAGAATGACTGGTTAGTCTTAAGAGAACAGTTCCTTTTACCATTTAGCTTTATTTACATAACATTTAAATACACACATTTAGTAAAACGGTAACAATGTCTCTCTGTTTCAACTGCATTGTGCAATTAGAAACTTCTGTTTACCGAATATGCTGGCCCTTGCCTCTGTTCGTCTTTGTGCATCTTGTTGCTTTAGTTCATCAGACATTCTAGCCCTTACATCCCTCTTTCTTTGTGTGTCTTTCTGTTTTTATTTGTACAAATGTTCTAGCCCTTACATCCATCTTTCTTTGTGCTCCTTGTTGTCTTTGTTTATCCAACACTGCAGCCCTCTTGTGGATGACATTACACCCAAGCATGTATGCCAGATGCCAGATTTTTTTTTTTGTTTTATATAAATAAATATTTCACTAGAGAAAGCACACAGATAAATGGTATATTCTAGTTATGTAAAGTCCCAAATTAGTTAAACATATTAAAGTCTTGAGTAGGTTCAAAGAAATAAAAATCTGTTATCAGAGAACGAAAAGTAGTGTTACATGTTATATATGACTTCGTCTTCTAGTTTAAATATGTTGGTACAAATATCAGGATGTTCTAGTTAAACAAGCAGGAAGTTTCAAGTACACGTTTTTCTTATAAAAGCCAATCAGGTGATTTAGGATGCTGAAGATGAGAGGAACTCTATTCTGTAATGTGGACTGTTGAGGGTAAACAGTGCTGCCAAATCAGAAAAGACATTATTTGCTATGCATTATTTCCTTAGTAGGCATTTATATTCAAAGAGTCCTAACAAAAAGAGGTGAAAATAATTGAATAAACATCAGTCTGGGGGACTGTAGTCCCTTGTAGTCTATCACATGCGGTATTTGGTGTTTGCATTTGTTTTATGTTTTGTGCTGATCCCATTGTGCCCTGGGTGACCTAAAAACACAGATGAAGGAATGGGCTTGGGAGGTTCTGAAGGAACTAAGGCCAGCGGTTCCACAGGTTGATGCTGCCCAGCCACTGGTACATTCTCTGCCAGCTAGGAGTCCCCATCACAATATTGACCATTTGAGACTCCACATATTTACCTGTTTCTAATAAATCTTGCATCTGCTCCTTCCACTCACCATATTTCACATCATCCTTTTCCCCACCAAACTTGGTAATCTATGGGGCACCGGCAAAAATAGGAATCATCATGATGATAAGAAAAAAAAAAAACACAGTATAACTACCCCAAAAAAATACATGAAAAAAATACCTAGTACTTCCAAGTGTGTTACTCACAAGCCCAATCCTGTCGACTATGCCAAAAATTATGTAACGGGTGTCTGGTCACACTTATAGGTAATCTAACCTAGACATAGTTAAAATATCCGATTTACAGATAATAGCACGCAAGTTTCTTTAAATTGGGTGGTGAGTAAACACACAACGACAGACATGGCAACAATTTCAGGAAAAGCAATAGTAGCCTATATTACACCAGACGATATAAAAGTACACCAAGAAAAAAAGTAAACAAGAATTAAAAAAAATCAGGAATGAGAACACTTAAAAAAACACAGTCCACACTCTAAAAGTCCATTGAAAGCATAAAAGTGGAGGATACAACCTTTAGTGATGTAAGTCCAGTCCAATTAATCGTCCCACTGTCCATGGATACACTCTGTTGACTGGAAGCTTGTTTCCCAAAAGAAGTTTTGCCAAATTGTTGAATTCCTGTCAGTGTCTCTTCCTCGTGGAGTAAGCATTCTCTTTTTTTCCACTCTGGACTTATTGTGTTGCTACAACGACCTAGGCATGCATTGCTTCTCATACGCCAGCTTCGCTTGGTCCTTTTGTGTGTCTTCCCTTTCTTGCTGGACCCAAAAACAACATTCTTCTGGTGGAATTGCCTCTTCCTCCCTTGAGGTAGGTGTCTCCGTCCATGTACCTCGCGTATTGCCAACCACGTACCCTCATCTGCCAACAAGCCCCCTGTGCTGCAGTGCGAATGGTCTCAGTGGACTGTCCCTCACTCTATGCCGTCTGATTCCACCCACTGCCCAGAAGTCTATCTCTACTTCAGTCTCTGTCTAGATCAACTTGACGATGGATTAAACAATGGTACATGACAGTTTTCTGGGCTTGACAAATAATGTAAACACAGGTTAAACAAAAAGTATTGTTGCCAACTACAGAGGAGTACACATATTGCTGATTAGAAACCAATATCCCCAGACATTTTAATTTTCAAGCCAGGTAAATACAAACATTTTCCAAGGAAGGAGGCAGTTCTGTTATCACAATATTGCATTGTATGTATGTTTAAGCAGTTCAACCTTCAAAGCATGTGACTTTTTGGCAAGGCAGGCAAATATCTGTATCCTGTAGACAGCCATCACAATAACAAGTAACAGGATTATTCAGGACATTTGCCTTTTCACTTACTGTATCACCCTGGCAGTCTGATCTTCAAAGCAGGTGACTAGTATGCAGCAGACACATCAACAATGCCCTATAACAGCATTATTCAGATAATTTGCCTAAGAGAAAATAAAAAATCACCCATTGTACAAAAAATGTTCCCCTCTGACATGCAAGCATAAGGGTGCCATACAAACCAAGGGTCTTCTGGTCAATATCCATTAATAGTCATTGCCATCGTGGAACCTGCACATTGTCCCTGTAAAGTTTTTTCTATGGGCTGTCTGCTTTTTCAATTGAGTCTGAAAAGATTTGCCTGTGAGGGTGCATGGGTGAAAGTGGTCCTTGCAGTAGACTGACATCTTGACCCCGCCTGCTTCCTGCCTTGTGCCCAGTACTGCCAGTATAGGCTTTGGTCTCCATGACCCTAAATTGGATTAAACGGGTTTTATATTATTTTCTGTTATGTGTGAGGGTAAGGCATACCTTCTTATATCTGATACAGCAAATATCACATGAAAAAAGAAAAAAATAATTTAAAAAAATATATTTGATCGTTATTGGCAACTGTCTCCTATTGGTTAATACAATGAAACCTGGCCTTACTAAGCTTTACACTTCACAGTGTTTGAAAATTCTCTTTCTGGTATAAAATTACAGCACTAACACAGTCTTATATTGGGCTAAACACATTGGTCCTGTATTGTGCCATGTTTGAACAGACTGGCAACTCCTGTATTCTTCTATGAATGGGCTTCTCTTTCACAAATTCTCCTTGAGAGTGTTTTGCATGAATAGTCATGCCATCCAGTGAAACCTTCTAAAGTTAGAAACAGTACACAGTTCTCCCCAGGGGGCAAGTTGTTAGGCTGCTTTGGGCCCCAGAAGCTGAAAAAAAAGAGAAAAAGACATAAAGAATACAAATATCTGGCACCTGGATCATTAAATTTGTAGTATGAACAGCTAAGCAAAAATCACTGCAGCACTTTTCAGAAATTCTACATTTGATTTAATACAGTTGATTTTATAAAGTGCTTTTCAAAGTGCTTACAGATATAGTATATAAACCAGTAACAGAATTACAAACCCATGTAACATAAACCTATTAAGGTTTAATTATGACTTTTCTTCACATAATAAATGGCTGCTGCATTTGGTAAACTCTACTGCTGCGACTATCTTCTTCCTCAAAAATCGAATTAGTTTTGATGTCATGGAATTGGCATATTACTGATACGTTTTCCATTTATTCCATTTTTTAAGGTTTCAGAGACACTTACAATATTTCCCCTCCATGACAGTATCCTGAATCGTACTGGATATGGCAAGTCACAAAATCAAAACCTATAATTTTTAAAAAAAATTTTCCTATACAGTACACCCCCAAAATTCACAGGGGTTATGTTCCTAGAGCACCTGCGAATTGTGAAAAACCACGAATTTTGGATGTGGTTAAAAAAATGGCTATTTTCATACTTTAAACCCTAAATATGCCCCCAAAACACTTTAAATTAATTTCAAACTCCACAATACATTACATAAAAATAAATGTAAAGGTAAACCTGTATACTCTACTGCTATGTCTCCCGCAGTGCTAGAATGTAAAATACAGATGTTACCGCTATATGTACTGTAATTCAGGCAAGCGCATTTTCATTGCCAGAAGCCGTAGAAGGTGCAGGGTGTTTCAGCAGCATCTTGGGGCTTTAACCCTTAAACTGCCACATACTTAGGGGTTAATGCATCCCTGGACGCCAAATACTTTTTTGCTGCACTTTAAGTAAACATCACAATTAACAAAGAAAAAGTGAAATTTTAATGGAACACTTTTTTTCATGCGAAGAGCATCACAATTACTGCAACACTGATAATTTTACACACTGCTAATGAACTGTAAAAAGTATTTTAAAAAACTACTGGAACAATATGTACAAGGTGTAACTGACGCCATGTATGTAAATCACTGAGCCAACTGCACTTTAAGTGGCTGCACGCAAGCACACAGAGGTAAGCGCTGACGCTGGCAGGCTAGTCTTAGTGCAGCTTGCAGCATGGTGTCACGCTTGGGTCACAGAAACACAGGAGATTGTAGAGACAGGAACTTTATTTAAACACTTCAAACAAACAAGTCTCTTTCAGAACAGCTCAGTATGCAGTTAGTTATCAATTAAACAATAGTCAAACATCATAGGGGAGCACAGCCCCCAACAGGAGCAGAGAATGTCTGGGGGAGGAGGGAGGAGAGAGAAACAAAGCAATCGGCCAAAAAGGACAGGAACAAGAACACTCAGCTGGAGATGTATCACAGGCAAGGAGAAATAAATAACTCTGTAGCGGTCCGGTGCCGCTAAGATTCACACCATTGACAAGATGGTGATTTATTTATTTTTATGGTGGAGATTCCATCCAGCCTTGACCGGACCAGCGCACACTCACAAACAAAGACAAAAACAAAGCAAACCAGTAATCAAACAGCGAATAAAGAATGTAATGAAAACAAATGAAATAAGAAAACAGTGATACCACCCCTGTTCCCCTTACAGAGATTACAGATTGAATACAACAAAGCACAAACAAAACACACACAGTAAATCATGAAAAAGTTCATGAAAAACAGCAACGGATGAAATGTAATGATGAAAATAGATAGTCCAGAGATTCGCACGTTGAATGGGAATGTAAAGATAGTCCTACCGGTAGTTCCTGAAATGGTGAAGATGGGTTCAGGAGTGCTCCTTTTTTTGCAGGATGGTCATGAATCCACTTACAGTCCTTATGTACACAGGCAGATGGTAGACGCACGAAACGATCCAGGACAAAATGAATAAGTACAGGTAACCCAATAGAAAGCAGGTAGACAGGAACTTGAAACACAAATTACAAAAACTTTTCTTTTGCTTTTGGTCATTGGCCCCCTTTTTAAATGCTGCTCTGACACCCTTTGACCTCAACAGCCCCAGCACCCTCAGCAGAAGACCAATCAGTCCCACTGCAGGGACTGCTGGGAGTTGCAGTTTCAAATTCTATTGGCTACTTTCACCATCCCAAGCCACGGTTCTCTGTACAGTACAGTATTGCCACGAAAAAAGGCATAAAAATGCCGGAGTATATTTGCGGTTTCCGCTAACAATTATCAGTTAGGTTCTAAGGAAAAATCCGTGAATGACTGAGACCGCGAACTCTGAACCGCGATTTCGCGGTTCTACTGTATACATTGTTACCACTCTTTCCTTTATTTTTTATAAACATCACACATCGAGCATCTGCAAACCCTTGTCTTTAATGCTGGTCCTATACTGTGCAATTTTGGCATGACTTAAAACCCAATTTGCAGTCACTGAGTTATTTTCTGAGTCAGCCTGAATTTTAGCTTTATTGGCCATCATTTCACATTGCATCTTATGACTGGGCTGTCAGATGATCAGAAGAATTTCTGTCATGTCATTTCCATTTAAAATTGGAACTTTTAGTATCAAAATCAGAGATTCTTTTTCAGTTTGTTTAGGTGTAAAATATTATTGGTCACGAAGACCGGCAGCTCAACCCAGTCGGGACATCCCAGATATGGAAAGATGGGGAAAGGCAGCTTTTTCAGGACACCTTGACGCTAGAGGACAGCTTCCCTGTTTTACAATGGTGCCCCAGTATCTCAGCCCTGTTGAGTGCAGTGGATACTGTGGATGAATCGGGAGACATTCATTATCTGCCTAACCTGGAAATGGTGGCAGGCCAGGTGGGCAGAAGAGCCAAAGTACTTCCAGGTTGGAAAGTATATAAATGACCGCTGTGAACCCAGCCATTGAGCCAGAGTCAGGAGGAGGTGGACAATCCTTGCTCAGAGATGCGGAGGAGAAGAGAAAAAGAAAAGGAGATATTTGTGTGGTTAGCGGTGCTTTGTTGCCTGTTTACCTGTGACTGTAGTGACTGGAGAGCACTGTGAAGAACTTAAAACAAATAAACAAATTCTTAGTGCTTTTAACTGTTGTTGTCAGTGTCTGTCTTGGGTTAGAGGAGAAACAGTGCCCTCTAGTGTTCACAATATATATATATATATATATATATATATATATATATATATATTATATATATATATATATATATATATATATATATATATATATATATATATATATATATATATACAGTCCATCAAGCCTGTTTGTTTAGCTAATAGCTAAGCTTTTCCAAAAATAAAGACAATGCCATGAGTTGGTCATTGTTCAAGCCCTCCTGGTCCTGAGCCTTCCAGAATGTGAACCCTAGCCTCCTGAACTCCATTGTGTAATTGATCTAATATTTTTCTGTATGCAAAATTTTATGTTTATTTACATTAAACTTCATCTGTGACATATCCCCTGAGTAAGAATTATATCTGTATCCTCCTATAATACTTATTATATTTTATCCATCTGTCTGCTTAGTTTGGTTTTGTTTACAAACTTAACATATTCTTCATCTGCATACATAGCGGCATAATTTATATTAATTAAAAAGAACTGCAGCCCCACATCTTTCCAGCACGGGGCGCTAGCTCCATGGTTGGAATAAGTTCTTTCGTAATTGTGGCATGTTACATCACCCAAAACTATATAGATATAATGTAAAAATCACATAAGAGAAAATAACTTCGCTTTCTTTAATGACGATTTACGCAGCATTACAGACAAGGAAGCCATGACAAGTCCATGTGTAGAGTCTGCCATTTTCGTCACTACGCTGGAAGGATTTTCAGCATCGGATGACGTTATCTCCCATCCGTCCATCGGCTTCAAAGGTGTGCCGGGCAATGTTCCAAGGCTTTATACTCTTTCTCAATGTGTAGGCCCTTACTTAGGTAAATCATGGCATTCCAAACAAGGCAAAGAAAGGATCCAATATCATGCTGATTCTGTCACACAGAAATAGTACAATGCCCATTTTCATAGTTGTCCCTTTCTTGTCTTCTAATGCTTCCCTAGCAGTTCTAAATGATGAGCCCCTGTGTGCTAAATCTGGCCTTTAGCTGTACATGTGAGTGGATTTATAAAATATATTTTTTTTGTATAGAGCACAGTGACAAATTAAACATATAAACTTATTACACCACATCTAATCCCTGATGGATACCACATTATCATCAACTGGTCAAATTTTTATCATCAGTCTCTTGTATGGTATTACACTTAAAAACAGTTTGAAACAAGAAGATAAATAATAACATTGTATTTGTTTTTGTTGTTTTATCATATACTGTTATACTACTAGCACTGTGATAGCCATGTCTGTCTACTATCTGCGTGTCCAACTGTCACTCTGTCTGCATCTGTCCACATGAAACAACGAGGCTAGCGGTTGAATCCAATTTGTTGAAATTTGGCACACTAATTGTCCATGAAAATTTGTCAAGATAAATCCAGTTTCATTGATCTATTTTGACTACAGCCTACTGTACACATTTATTTATTGAAAATCAGTGGCAAGTATGTGTACTCATCTATCTTACAATGTAAAATAAAAACATTCTGTGCGACTTCAACACAGAATTAGTTTACTGTTTTGTTTTTACCTTTAGATCAGCTGCTATCTGGTTGTAGACTTTATTTGCTTTTCCCCTTTTACTTGTTCAACATCCTCTTGTAACAGGCAAAGCAGCAATTCATCTACAGTCATGCTGAAGCTAGTACACCTCGCTGCAGAACATGGGATTAAGTTGGACTGGTTAACCAACCGTTACCACTTAACACGTCGATCAGCACAAGTAGCAAGCAACCTGCTATCCCATCTACAAAATGACAGAGCTCAAATCAGTCGCAAACTACTCCCAGCTCAATTCTCTTTATCGTGGTGTGAGGTGCCTGGAGTTGTATTGGGTAAACAATATATCGTTATTTGGACCACATGCATTTCATGTGTGTTCCATGTCTACAAAGATCTGTGTAAATGTAGGATGACAGCAAATGCGAGGCAGGAATTGTTGAACCTAAAATGAGGGAGGATGGGATAGCAGGCTGCTTGCTGCTTGTGCTATTCAACACATTTGCAAAACAAAAGATGCTGATGAAGATATGCGAAGGAATTTAAAGTGGCCCAGGATTATAAGTTTTTGCATAGGCTTCAGGGATTCTAGTGTTAGATGTCTATGAGTTTGTTAGATGTCTATGAGTTTGCTAATAAGGATATTCTTTATTTATTCAATACAGTAATAATGATTTATTGAATCATGAATTATTTATTCATCACCACACAAGTAAGTATCATCCCTTACTCTCTACAAATGCAGGGGTGGTCTTGTTATATGATATCAGTCTGGCTTCAGCCTCTATCTCATTATTATGGGATGTCAGTTTAGAGAAAGCTATACACATGCAGTACATTTACATTTACTTATTTGGCTGACGCCTTTATCCAAGGTGACCAATAACATTTATAATACAATTGGTTACATACCTTCTGGTTTTCAAATTAGAGCACAGGCAAGTCAAGTGACTTGCTCAGGGTCACACAGTGTCAGTACCGGGATTTGAACGCACAGCCATGGAGTTTGAAGTCCAAAGCCTGTATTACCTAATTGTTATACATTGAAAAGGTTACACTCCTTTATGTGTAATTTTTAGTGCTCAGTAATAAGAAATAAGGTTTTCATTAGTGATGTGTACAGACAATAATGTTTATATCAGCAGTATTTAAATGTTGCAATATTTATGTAATGCCTTAAATTGAGTTTGTTGGTATTAATACATTTATATTATTAGTAATTAACTTTTGTTCTTTCAAATTTACTATACTAATAGCAAGTTTCCAGTTAGACGTTTTGTAATACAATCCTGACATCTAGTGGACATTTTTGTAATTTAGTAAATTATTCTCTATTCTTAATTTATTTGCAGATATGTTTTTTTCTAGTCTAAATCCAATAAATCACCTGAATCCTAGGCAAGTGTTTTAACTGGCACTCTGGAGTGAACACTACTTGTCATGAACCAAAAAAGATACCTCTCGGCAAACAGTTTTGGATATTCAATTTCATAATAATCGATCAAAGATCCCTTCTAGCAGAGAATTATTTTCATGTGCACATAACACTAATATTGCAACTTCAGTAAACCAAATTCACACCAGTTAAAATCTTTACCTAATTGTAATGATTGGTTCTGGCTCACTTTTTGAAGACCCCTTATTTTGAGCAGGCCTCAGGCTAAGAAGGATGTGCCTACCCTATTAGACTGCTAGGCACATCCATTAATGACTTGTAATGAAAAAGGAGTACTCTTGTATTTAAGTACAAAGTTTGCCCTTCCAGCCACCATGATTATCTTTCTTGCCCAGACTGGTTATTCATATACTGGCAAGTTTGTTCACTATGGAGGATGTTTGGGTATAGACAAACTCAAACAAGTTATACTGAACATATCCTGGCTGAGCTCCACATGCACTGAGTTGTAATTTTTCGTCCATCTGTGCTATGCTGCGTGTGTGCATCTGGCATCCACCATGATATTTGTACTGCTCAACCTGTACATAGATATTTTCTCTGCCTTGGTGATGCTCTATTCTGGTGTTAAGTGTATAATTAATAGCAAGTATAACATTCAATTAATATAATATTTGATTAATTTGTTTTTGTATTATGTCTACAAAATCTGCCGTGGAGTTAAAACATATATACTTTTACTGTCTGGTTGCATTTTTATGTCGTTCTTTGGTTACATGTATTGTGACTTCTGTGTAAAACATCTTTTTTTAATACTAATTAACCTTTATTCATTTCCTAAAAAATGGTGTCCAAGGATTCATTAGGCTATGTCCATACTACTACAGTACGCTTTTGTTCAATCAAAGCATTTTTACATGAAACTCTTTCTTGAATCACTTCTTGGGAGAAGTTTTACCCACACTGCTTTTTTCGATTTTACAGTGTTTGGATTTCCAATAAATGGGCCCTTGGCTTAAATTCTATTAAATCTTTAATAATGTATTCATTTCAAAAATACCTAAAAATAAGACAGATGATGGATCACATTCATCCATCCATCCATCCATTTTCCAACCCGCTGAATCCGAACACAGGGTCACGGGGGTCTGCTGGAGCCAATCCCAGCCAACACAGGGCACAAGGCAGGAACCAATCCCGGGCAGGGTGCCAACCCACCGCAGGATCACATTCATGTTACACCAATTTGGAAAACAGTTTGTTTCTTCATGAGTATGTCAGCACTTCTCATACATGCAGCAAGGGTGTTTCTAGATCTGGAGAAATTAGTATTATTTAAAATAATTTGTTTTTTGTCCATTACCCCAAGTAAAAGCTCCCCCGAACAAAGATTATTTGATTTATTCATGTTTGGAATGGAGGCCCCTGAGTCCTTGTTTCATTCAATAAGACAGATTCTCATGTGGTACTGTATATTGAATCTTTAACCAGAAAACCTATGGCTTGGTATATTGGTGTGCCATACCTGATATTCTTATCAAGATAGGTCCCATCTATCCACTGAAATTGACCTTCATTATCCACATCTGTCAGTCCAATCCAGTAGAACATGTTTTCCCCTCCTTTGAGTGCAGTGAAGGATTTTAAAAATGTCTAATGAGATTAAAAAAAAAAAATTGAGTGAGGCAGCCACTCTGTTTAATGCTCCCCTCCATCCCTGTCACCATCAAAATATGGATGAATGGAACAATCCCTTTAATTAGCTATTGCATTTTTTTCACTGTTCTCCATTCCTGCCTAAAACCTACAGTGATGAAGGGCGTACCTGTTCCTCCAAACTCTCTATAATAGCCAGTTTCCCACCCTGCAAGATGCAGTCATCACGACTTGAGGTCCAGTTCATTTTATTAGTGGAAAAAATGTAACATTTGTAGTTGAACAGCAACCAGTTGTCTGGGCAGCTATGACAAGTCCTCCCTGTAGAACAAGAACACAAAGAGATCTTTGAGCTGGTTTGGCTACTTTATGGAGTGTTTACTCAAAATCAAACTTCAATCCAATATTAGGACTGTGAACAAACACTTTTTTAACTTTAACACTGCATGTTCATCCAAATGCATTGTACAAATGTAGAGCTAGAAAGGAATCTCTGAAGAACTTTAAGCCCTGTTGTTGTCAATGTTTTGAAATTCCAAATTTTGCTTCAAATCTTGGCCTGGTCACTGACTGTATGAATTTTGTGTATTCTACCTGTGTATGGAAAGTGTGCGTACTCTAATTTCCCCCCAAATCCTTAGGATATATGGGCTATTTTAATCAATGACTTAAATCATTTTAAAAGTGTTGATGTTGGTGTGTGAATTAATTAATGTACCATATAACGGTCTACTACCTCATTCTTAGCTATTTATGCATTGGTCTAAGCAAGGGTCAAACGCTGAGCGAAATTAAATTTAACCTGATATCAGTGTTGTATCATAAAATGCCTACAATTTTTTGTGGTGTTATATTGCTGTATATCAAAAGTACATACTTTGAATTCTAAACTATTGCCAGCTGCCATGCTGTGGAGCTGGTAGCATTCCTCATTTTAGCTGTTTCTTCTGGACAAACCAGTAAAACAGGAGACCATTCAGATGGTTCATAGTTTCATTAGTGGCACAAATTAAAACAAGCTTGGCATAACATTGAGGAGTGTTTGGCAACTAAGTTAACGAGTATGAAAGTTGGAGTATTTCACATTTTTGTTTGTTAAATTACATGTGTTAGTGGATTAAATTAAGTATATGGTTTTTAACAGCACTTTGCAGTGTCATGTAGTTAAAAAATTAACTTACATAGGCTTGTGGTGGCTAAGAAGCTTTCACACCTGTCAGATTCCAATTCAAGTAATGGAAAAATAGCATTGATTGATTTGTGTTAATGGTGAGGGGTCTGCAACTGTTTTTTAATTTTCTTAAACATAACATTTTTTAAGGTGTACTCAGTAGATTAGTACCGAATAACAAAGAAAAGAAAAATGACTATTAAAACAAAATAACAATGCTAATATAACATAACTATCATTATTACCCTATGAAAGGAGAAAAACTATGGAAATAAGTTCCCTATATATCTATTAATATTAATTAAATACAAATATTTCCTTAAAATTACATAAATAACTAAGAACTTGGAAAGGAACTGATTTATTGCATAACAGAAATACTAAAGGTGACAATAATCTTAAAGTTTTGAATTCCAGTTGGAAGCAAAAGTGACTCTTTGTATACGGATAACCTGTAAGGCAGTGGTCTCAAACTCCAGTCCTGGAGGGCCGCAATGGCTGCAGGTTTTCATTCTAACCCTTTTCTTAATTAGTGACCTGTTTTTGCTGCTAATTAACTCCTTTTCCATTCATTTAATTGACTTATTTTTAATATTTGTTCCCCTGAATTTTTTCATTGTTTCTCTGAATTGCTTTGTTTCTTTCCTTAAATGGAACCCAAACAGAAATGAAATGTGAAGTGAGGGAGGCAACAGAAGACCAACTAAGTCAGGGCCTCAAACGCCAACCAATTTCACTCCAGCCAGTTGCTTAATTAGGCGCAGATGCTTGTTGTTAGTTAAACCTGTTCTTTAATTCATAGCTTGTTGTTGCTCTCATAGTGTAATAGCAAATATCTCCAAAATTGTTAATTTTCTTTTATTTAAGAGCACTGTTCAAATGTTTTGGGAACATGAGCAGAGCAACATTCCTGAGACCTTCATCTTCCTTTTTTTATGATATTGTATGATGGGCACTGTTTGCTGGTCCTGTTTTGGCTCATTTTGTATCTCATTATTGTTTGGCTGCTAATTAAGGAAAAAGAAACAATGAAGGGGTCTGAATCTTCAAAAACAAGTCAATTAAAATTAATTCAAGATGTTAATAAGCAGCTAAAATGGGACACTAATTAAGGAAAGGAATAGAATAAAAACCTGCAGCCACTGCAGCCCTCCAGGACTGGAGTTTGAGACCACTGCTGTAAGGCATGGTCAGTCTGTTGTACGGTATACACAAACTGTAATCCTGTGCTATTTTACAGCACAATCAGTAGGTTGGGCATCACTGAAACTGTATGGTACAGCACGATACACATTGCATATCCAGTGGCTACTGATTTTATACCCTCATATCAACTGCAGTTCCCTTTTGAAATCTGTCCTATGTTTATATCCGTTAGGGGAACTGCACCATTTTTGTGTAATTAATTAGTTCAAACACCATTTAACTGAATGTTGATAACAATGGGTCTCTACAATAATGATATTAGGATTGTAAAATATACTGTATATACAGTCATATGAAAAAGTTTGGGAACCAATCTCGGCCTGCATAATAATTTATTCTACTTTCCACAAAAAAGATAACAGTGGTACATCTTTCATTTCCTAGGAACATCTGAGTACTGGGGTGTTTTCCGAACAAAGATTTTTAGTGAAGCAGTATTTAGATGTATGAAATTAAATCAAATGTGAAAAACTGGCTGTGCAAAAATGTGGGTCCCCTTGTAATTTTGCTGATTTGAATGCCTGTCACTGCTCAATGCTGATTACTTACAACATCAAATTGGTTGGAGGAGCTTGTTAAGCCTTGAACTTCATAGACAGGTGTGTCCAATCATGAGATATAAAGGTATTTAAGGTGGTCAATTGCAAGTTGTGTTTCCCTTTGACTCTCCTCTGAAGAGTGACAGCATGGGATCCTTAAAGCAACTCTCAAAAGATCTGAAAACAAAGATTGCTCAGTATCATGGTTTAGGGGAAGGCTACAAAAAGCCATCTCAGAGGTTTAAACTGTCAGTTCTAACTGTAAGGAATGGAATCAGGAAATGGAAGGCTACAGGCATAGTTGCTGTTAAACCCAGCAGGTCTGGCAGGCCAAGAAAAATACAGGAGCGGCATATGTGCAGGATTGTGAGAATGGTTACAGACAACCCACAGATCACCTCCAAAGACCTGCAAGAACATCTTGCTGCAGATGGTGTATCTGTACATCGTTCTACACTTCAGTGCAATTTGCACAAAGAACATCTGTATGGCAAGGTGATGAGAAAGAAGCCCTTTCTACACTCGCGCCACAAACAGTCGCTTGTTGTATGCAAATGCTCATTTAGACAAGCCAAATGCATTGTGGAACAAAATGCTTTGGAATGATGAGACAAAAAGTTATTTGGTCATAATAAAAAGCACTTTGCATGGCGGAAGAAGAACACTGCATTCCAAGGAAAACACCTGCTACCTACTGTCAAATTTGGTGGAGGTTCCATCATGTTCTGGAGCTGTGTGGCTAGTTCAGGGACCGGGGCCCTAGTTAAAGTCGAGGGTAGGATGAATTCAACCCAATATCAACAAATTCTTCAGGATAATGTTCAATTAGCAGTCACAAAGTTGAAGTTACCCAGGGGTTGGATATTCCAACAAGACAATGTCCCAAAACACAGTTCAAAATCTACAATGGCATTCTTGGAGAGGGAGAAGAACAATGTTCTGGAATGGCCGTCACAGTCCCCTGACTTGAATATAATCAGAAATCTATAGGATGATTTGAAGCAGGCTGTCCATGATCAGCAGCCATCAAATTTAACTGAACTGGAGAGATTTTGTATGGAAGAATGGTCAAAAATACCTCCATTCAGAATCCAGACAATCATCAAAGGCTATAGGAGGCATCTAGAGGCTGCTATATTTGCAAAAGGAGGCTCAACTAAGTATTGATATCATATCTCTGTTGGGGTGCCCAAATTTATGCACCTGTCTAATTTTGTTATGATGCATATTGCATATTTTCTGTTAATCCAATAAACTTAATGTCACTGCTGAAATACTACTGTTTCCATAAAGCATGTCATATATTAAAAGGAAGTTGCTACTTTCAAAACTCAGCCAATGATAAACAAAAAACCAAAGAATTGAGAGGGGTTCCCAAACTTTATCATATGACTGTAAATATTATTATCAATAACATTATAACATATTAGTTCAGTCAATTTAGTATTATATATGCTTACATAATTGCTTCACTCTCCCATTCATTTCCAGAGAAGTGAATTTTTGTACTTTTATGCTGTATGAGACTTTTGTGTGTGCCCACTGCGGCATCTGACAAGTAAAAGAGGAAAATATACAAGCTGATATAACTGCTCACAAGGTGAATTTGAAATGGTAAAGTAATTCACAGTTGGTCATGCAGAATGTTTCTGTCTTTGTTTTTCAATGGAAGATTTTGAAATTTACAAACTTTGTACAGCATGATCTGTTTGAGATATCTCAATGAAAATTGAACAGATATTTTTTTGAAGAATAAGTTTGCCGATTTTCAAAAAAATTAGTTCACCAGTGGGTGAAGTTGTTTCATGTGAACAGAAAGACGTACATGGTTATCGCAATAAGTGCTTCTCAGACTAGAACATTAGAACACTCTATAGATGAGAACAGGTCATTCAGCCCAACAAAAGCTCGCCAGTTCTATCCACTTATTTCTTCCAAAAAAACATACAGTTTTAAAAGTCTCTAAAGTCTTACTGTCTACCACACTACTTGGTAGCTTATTCCAAGTGTCTAATGTTCTTTGTGTAAAGAAAAACTTCCTAATGTTTGTGCGAAATTTACCCTTAACAAGTTTCCAACTGTGTCCCCGTGTTCTTGATGAACTCATTTTAAAGTCACCGTCTTGATCCACTGTACTAATTCCCTTCATAGTTTTAAAAACTTCAGTCAGGTCTCCTCTTAATCTTCTTTTGCGTAAACTGAAAGGCTCAGCTCTTTTAATCTTTCCTCATAATTCAACCCCTGTAGCCCTGGAATCAGCCTAGTCGCTCTTCTCTGGACCTTTTCTAGAGCTGCTATGTCCTTTTTGTAGCCTGGAGACCACAACTGCACACAGTACTCCAGATGAGGCCTCACCAGTTATAAAGGCTGAGCAGAACCTCCTGTGACTTGTACTCCACGCATTGTGCTATATAACCTAACATTCTATTTGCCTTCTTAATGGCTTCTGAATACTGTCGGGAAGTTGATAGCTTAGAGTCCACTACGACACTCCTAAAGACTATATGCAATCACACCTAAAAATAAATAATAATAAAAATTACAAGGCACAAGATGACTTGCAGAGGTTTCTCAAGTAATATAGCAACAAAAACTTTGGCAAAGGGTGCCTCAAAAAAGTATTAGACTTTGTTTTGTTCATATGGCCCTACACAGTAAACGTGAGTGCCTACCTACTCAAACTACTGCATCAAATAAGATAACAATGCTGAAAAATAACCCTGGATGACACAAACACTTGGATACATCAAGGAAATGGAGCAAAAAAAAAACGTGCTGAAAATGTAATGTGTAACAGCAAATAGCAAAAGAAAATGAGTTACAAATAATAATAAGACAGTCTTTCTGATGAATATTAGAAAAACAGAGAATTTCTTTTTTTAGAAAAATGGACAAATTCAAGTCAAACACCAACACCTGTGTGCTTTGCTGCTACTATCCTCACTTGCTCACTTGCATCTTGCCAGCTACAGACGGCATCGTCATGATGCCAAGACCATACTGGAAGGTGGAAAATAATGGAAAATTGCTAGAAACAAACAGAGAAAAAAATGTCCAAGGAAGCAGTTAAATATAGCATGAAAATGTATTTACAAAACTGATGACTTTAACTAACATTCTTTAATTTATATTCTCGATTAATTATTGGATAACATATTGTGATCATATTTGATGCTCAGGATGCTACTGAAATAAACTGATGGAGAGATTTAGAGTGTTTGTTACGAACTAGGACTTTGACAAATAAGGAGTTATGGATGTATAAACTGCAATTATCAGCAGCAAAGTTGAAGACAAAACAAAGAAATTTCATAAGAAATGGTAATAAATTATATACTATTTGAAACTGGAAAAAATCTAATTCTCACTTAGAGGATCTGTGCAGAACTTTTTAAAAACCTAGCAGGGTCTGATCAGTAACAGTTTAGAATAAGCTTTTAAAGCACTGAGGATTTTTCTTCTCCCTTTATCTTTATTCACTTATTAATTCATCTACTTGCTTATTTTTATTCGCTTTAAGTTTTACTCTGCTGGCTTAGCTCTCTTTCTCAGGGGTGGTAGTTGATTTGTTTTCAATCTTATGTTTGTAAAAATTGATTTATTTGTATGGAATGTTGTGTGATTTTAATAAAATAAAAAAAAAAGAAATGGTAATAATATTTTTAATATACTGGGAAAGATGAATGGTAAAATGAATTGTTGAGTATTAAAATGAGAATGAAAATATCCACATTTGCAACACATTCATTTAAAACAGTGTAATGTCATGAATAACAATTGACCTGCTGATCACACAATACTTACCCTCCATAGGCCTTGGGCTGCAGTGTTTACAGTACATGACCAGGAAGATGATGGCAACCACCAGTATGGCAAACAGAAGCCCCAGTGCCAGTTTTAGTAGGTAGCCTCGTTTATTCACTTAAAGAGAAAATATGAGGGTATGTCTGAAGGTAAACCTCACTGCAGTGAGACAGAAGTCTTACTACCTGAATTTGGTTTCATTAGCCTCACCTTGAGAGGTACTTTCTGCGGTTTGTTTGGTGTGTCCAGTTCCTTGCTGACATAGAGTGTTGTAGATGTTTATCTCGGTTGCAGTTTTCTGTGAGTGACAGTGATCTGGAAAACAAGCCAAAGTCAGTCTGTATTAATCTGTACTGTATGGGTAGCTGTTACAGACAATATCCATTATCCAACTCGCTATATCCTAACTACAGTGTCATGGGGGTCTACTGGAGCCAATCTCAGCCAACACAGGGCGCAAGGCAGGAAACAAACCCCGGGCAGGGTGCCAGCCCACATCAAGGCACACACACACACCCACACACCAAGCACACACACTAGGGACAATTTAGGATCGCCAATGCACCTAACCTGCATGTCTTTGGACTGTGGGAGGAAACCGGAGCACCCGGAGCAAGCCCACACAGACACGGGAAGAACATGCAAACTCCATGCAGGGAGGACCTGGGAAGCGAACCCAGGTCTCCTAACTGCGAGGCAGCAGCGCTACCACTGTGACACTGTGCCACCGTGCCGCCCTACAGACAATATGAACAATTAAATATATAAATGTATGGTATACATAGAATATTTAAACAAAACTAAATGTCGAGACAGCCATATTTTTTAAAACTGTTAAATCTAATTAAGTATGGTTACTGCCTTTTTAACAAATGGCGACAAGTACAAAACAGAGAATAGTTTTCTTTGTGGGTAAATAAAGCTGTCCTGTTGACAAATCCAGATGTCATGAACATCATTAGTGAATATGAATTTGCTTCACTTTTCTCAAAGAATCACAAAACTATGCCATTACGACAGCAGTTATATTTCCGCCATTGAGCCAGGAAAAATGATGTTTAATATATGCGGTATAAATTTTTTTCTTTTCCTATATTTTGGCCTCATCTTCAGCCTTGTAGCAGTACCGACGAGGGGACTACAATTCCCATCAGGTAGCAGGAGTGTGCTGTGGCTGATGGGAGGCAGCCTGATCACCATATATAATATTTGAATGCTCTCTTACAGCTTTAGTGTAACAGAATACCTTTTTGTCTCATCATGAGTTGTCTTTAGCTATACTGCATTTTCAAAAACACTGCTCTACCACTTATTTTCATCTGGAACCTTTTCTGAGAAATCAACAGGTCCAAAAGGGGTATGTGAAGGATTGCTGAATCCTTCTTAGTTTATCCCCAACCTCAGGCACTAGGAGTTCTGGGCTGTAACTTCAAACAGGGCAATATCAATGATGTCATATCTCCACTCCATGACATTTCAGACCACCCCCTCATGACCAGCAGCAGGTGGAATAACAATACAAAATAGGGCAGCTCCAATGCCCATGAAAAAAACAATGGAGATAACAGAAATAAATTCACAAAATGAAATATTGAAATAACAATTCAAAACTAAACAATAAACTCAAAAAACATCATTACGCAACAGTTTTAAGGTTAATTTCTATTCTCAATTTTCAATGGAATGATTGTGAATTTTCTTTCACTGAAAATAAAACAACGTTTAAAAATACAGAATTAAACATGTATGTGTTTTTTTTTTTTTTATTAAGAAAAAAATGCCAGTGTAATGGGTGATTTGCTAGAGAGTTATACTGCTGGCAAAAATAGGCGTCATGCTCCAGAAGTTACTTCTGAATGAGCTCAGGAAAACTCTCCTGACCACAGGATGACAGCACAGCCATTGCTATTAATGATGATTTCTTTTTTTCTTTCTTTTTTAATACGTTATTTCTTTATGAATATTGTTTTGCTTATTACTCGTATGTTATTTTGTCCTCTTTATGTTAAATCTAATGCTGCAGGTATGGAATTTCTCTGAGGCCTTATAAGCCTGCAAAGGCCATAGGGCTAACATTACAGAATTAGTTTCCTACATCTGTCTTTCAGCTCCTGTTTGCACGTTTGATTTTTTTTTAAATCATTATAAGTTCTGTATTTTGATTCTGTATTTTTTTTTGACTTTAGCTTCTTAAAGAATTAGATCCTGGATTACAATTTTCCTTCTGAGATTTTTCAGTATTGAAACTTTTACCCCTTTTTGTTGGGCCTGTGCAGGTCAGAAGCCAGCCTCTAAACTTTGGGGTAAGGCTTACTTTGATAGCGGCCCTCACTGGAGCCTTGAGCTCTGTAGTTTTGAGATAAGCCTCAAATATGAAAGGGAAATCTGGAGTACCTGCATAAAAAACCATGCAGACTAATTACTCTCTCACAATATAACATAATAAATGTTACTCTGGCTGTTTGTTAGTAATACTGTAGATCTTTTAATAGCCAGCAGGCAGTTAAGTTAATGTAGTAGTGTAAGATAGCGACCCTCGAGATGGGCTGGCCTACTGTGTCAGGTTAATTTTTCCTTTAGCTCCCTGCTATTCTAGTAAAAGAAGAAAAAACTTAAAAATATTTATATATCTCCAGTCTTGTGTTAGGCTTACCTCCCAGTCTCTTCTACAGTATCTGATTGTGTTAAAATGGAGTAGAACATGTATGCTGTTGAAACACAGATTAATAAGCATAGCTGGAATTGGCTCTAGTTGAACTATGACACTGTATAAGATCATTTTGAATATACATAGGCAGTAACAGCATAAATACATAGAGGGTACTGGAAGGAGAGTGGGCATTGGATGTCCTCATCGAGCAAAACTAGTGTTTGGGCTCCTCCAATAAGCCAACTTTGTTACTAAACATAAACACATTTAACTGTACATTATTCCTCTTTGTCTTGTAGCACCTTTAAACATTTAACCTTTGTATTCTTCTCTTCCCATTCATTCATTCATTCATTCATTCAGAATTATTTTACAAAGAAGTTTTTCTACCTAATTTGCCAATCCTAAGTCATTCTCTGTTTATTTTTACTTTTCTCTCCCATTGCTTAATCTTACTTACTACACACTTCCTAAGCCACATGTATCTTCCACTTTTTCAATTTGTTCGTATTTCATTTTTAGGATGCACCCTCTTATATGCAGTGTCATTGCACCACTGCCCAGCAATCAGACTACTGGTATGTGTGTACAAAGTCTGACATAATAGCAGCATGCTTAAGGACAGAAAAAGGAACATCATACACATTACTTGTAGGCAGCATGATAAAGGTGTCTTGACAGAAAAACAAATACAAAAACAAGAGTATAAAACCGAGAAATGGAAAATAATAAGCAGAAATAATAACAAAAACAAACTCATCAAGCAAGTAAGGAAACACAATTAAAAAGAACAAAAAATGAAGATAACACATGAATTAAATTATAATTAGAAAGAAAACAAAATAAAGAAAGAAATCAGTGTAGATGTGGTTCTGTATATAGAGCAAATGAGAGTATTCTAGATTAGTACAATGGAAAGAAAGAAAGAAAGAAAGAAAGAAAGAAAGAAAGAAAGAAAGAAAGAAAGAAAGAAAGAAAGAAAGAAAGAAAGAAAGAAAGAAGCAATACTAGGAGATAGATAGATAGATAGAAATATACCAAATTAAAGAAGAATGGCATGAGAGCAAATAAGAAAACAAAGAAAATATAAATGTATGAACCTCTAAATCAATAAACAATCTCAATAAAATGGCATAAAAAATAGTATGTATTGTAATTTGTTTAACAATAACCTCTAAAACATACAAACAAAAACAAAATTGAAAAACATTGAGTTTTATACAGTATAATAGATTTATCTATCTGTCCACTAATGTACGTATATAACACGTCATATCCCTGCAGGATCAGGTCAACTGCCTTACTAGTCACAGAGCTGCCACCCTCTAACTGGATTTTTTTAAGTTATTAAGTTTAAGGACAAATAATTTTCATTTATCAAGTATATTACATCTATGTAGTAGTTTGCTTAATGATGTAATTGGAGACATAGCATTAAATCCCCAACAAGCTGCACAGGTCAAGTCAAGTGAAGTTGGCGATCTGCTTTATACAAAACAAAGATTCAAAGAAATGGGATCTACAATAGTGGAAAACGCAGGGGAGTCAGACATTCCAGTGAAACAGGTCAGGTTCATGTCAGGTTGGGAAGTAAGCACTGGTACAGCGCATTGCCGGACCCACCACACAATGGCACAGCTCGGGATCCTGGTTTGCAACCCCACAGGCAGACACACGGTCCAGTCCCACCCTCCAGAAATGACTCTCTATCTGCCGCAGCCAGGTGTTATATGGGCGACCCCTTGGCCTGGTCCAGCCACTTGGGTCCCCAAAAATGAGGATCTTACGAGCTAGATCACCCTCGGGGAAATGCGACACATGGCCATAGTGCCATAACTGATGGTCCCTCACAATGCAGGTAATGTGCCTCATTCGGGACTCCATGAGCAACCACTCATTCAACACAAAGTCAAACCAACGGTAGCCAAGGATTTTCCGGAGAGACAGTACCAAAGGAGTCCAGTCTTTGTCTCAGGTCACTGGATAGTGTCCATGTCTCGCAACCATATAACAAGACAGGAAGCACCAGGACTCTAAAGACTTGGACCTTCATCCTTTTGTATAGATATCGGGAGCGCCACACACCCCTTTCCAGTGACCTCAGACCCCCCATGCTCTCCTAATCTGTCTACTGACTTCATAGGAAGAGTCATGCTGCACAGATAAAGAATAAATAATTGGACCCAGAAACTGAGCCCTGAGGGCTACAATGTCTAATTGTGGACAGGATAAATGAAGTTTTGTCTTCTGCACAGCACATTCCCAAAACAATTAGATAAATATGTACTTAACAGGCCAACATAATTATCCAGCCTATGTACTAAAACCTGCATGTCTAGATAGATAGATAGATAGATAGATAGATAGATAGATAGATAGATAGATAGATAGATAGATAGATAGATAGATAGATAGATAGATAGATAGATAGATAGATACTTTATTAATCCCAGTCTATGTATTAAATTGAGATACAGAGAAACAGTTCTTATCATTAGACCAAAACAGGCAATAATACTGAGCTTAGGTTGCAGTGGAAAGAGTGCCTTATTACACCTAAACATTTAGCTTTAGGGAATCATTTGCAAAAAAAAAACCACAATCCACAAATACTCAAATAACAGTTTTTCAGGAAAGGAAAACAGAAGGTTTGTAGTAAGGTACCTATTTAAAGTAAGGAAAGAAATGATTTCAAGGTTAGGTAACTAAATCATTAATCAAGGTTCTGTGTTGCATATTGATAACACATAAAAATAATAATTTGACAATACTGTACATGAGATTATAATGGCCATGTAAACCTATAAGTCAAGAACCAGTCATGCTCAATATTTCAGTTCCTGCATTCACATGGAACCATTTTATAGCTGCTCATTGACCTAATATGCACATCTTTATGATGTGGTTAGTAAACTAGCATATTCAGAAAAAAATCCACAAAGGTACAAAGGTAGACTCCACACAGACAGTAACTGAGCATTTGATTTTTAACTGTGGACTCTGGAGCTGTGAGGCAGCAAGACTCACCACTACATTACCCTTAAATAGATAGATAGATAGATAGATAGATAGATAGATAGATAGATAGATAGATAGATAGATAGATAGATAGATAGATAGATAGATAGATAGATAGATAGATAGATAGATAGATAGATAGATAGACTGATTTGGCATGCTTTCTATCTATCTATCTGTCAGTCAATCAATACAAGTCAAGTGTCTTTGGCTAGACCTGAAGATCCTGATATGTACCTCCTGGCTGCACAGCTGCTCTTTTCACCCGGGACTGTCCTGCTGTTGCATAGGTGTCAACAGAGTGCTTCTCCAGAGATGTGTAAATGCCCTCTGTGTCCATGGCTGGTAGTCTTCAAAGTGACAGCAGAAAAGAGGCAGTGGTAAACATGATGAATTCTGTAGACAGTTCAGGGCCCCAAGAGGCATTATCTTCAAAGTTCACTCGATGAAGCCGAGGCGAGAGCATGACAAATAAATTATTAAGTCTTGTGTACTCAGCAGCATTCAAACACTTGCGGAAGGAAAGCATTTTACTGATACTGCACTTGACAGATTTTGGGGAAGGCTTTTTTTTTATTGTTTTTAGGCAATGAACTGAATTAAGCAAGTTTGATAATGGATGGATGTGTAGATAATTTCTTTTTTAGCTGTTGTTTTTTTATCATAAGCCTGAGACTGCTACTTACATTAGTGATGTTTGGGCTGACCAATTTAGTCTGTTGCCGCTAAGACCCTCAGCAGAAAAAGAAAATAATAATAATAACAATAATAATAATTTTTCCAAAACTATTAATTTTGGTATATGTATAAACTCACTGAGATAATTATTAGGAACTCCTGTATGCCTGCTTATCCATACAATTTTCTGATCAGCCAATCATATTAAAGCTACTCAATGCATGTAACCATACAGATACAGGTCATGAGCTTCAGTTAATTTTACTATATTTTTTCATTGACTGTGGCAGGATTGTTGGTGCCAGCTGGGCTTTTTGGAGTATTTCTGTAACTGCTGACCTCCTGGGATTTTCATGCACAAAAGTCTCTAGAGTTTACTCAGAATGGTGCAAAAAAACAAAAAAAAATTCCAGTGAGCAGTAGTTCTCTGGATGGAAACACCTTGTTAATGGCAGACGTCAGAGGAAAATGACCAGGCTGGTTCAAGCTGACAAAAAGACTACAGTAACTCAGATAACCACTCTGTACTACAGTAAGCAAAAATATAAAATCTCAGAATGCACAACACATCAAGACTTTAGATAGATAGATAGATAGATAGATAGATAGATAGATAGATAGATAGATAGATAGATAGATAGATAGATAGATAGATAGATAGATACTTTATTAATCCCAAGGGGAAATGCACGTACTCCAGCAGCAGCATACTGATAAAGAACAATATTAAATTAAAGAGTGATAATGCAGGTATAACAGACAGACAATACCTTTGTATAATTTTAAAGTTTACCCCCCCCGGGTGGAATTGAAGAGTCGTGTAGTGTGGGGGAGGAACGATCTCCTCAGTCTGTCAGTGGAGCAGGACAGTGACAGCAGTCTTCTGCCGAAGCTGCTCCTCTGTCTGGAGATTATACTGTTTAGTGGATGCAGTGGATTCTCCATGATTGACAGGAGCCTGCTCAGTGCCCATCGCTCTGCCACGGATGTCAAACTGTCCAGCTCTGTGCCTACAACAGAGCCTGCCTTCCTCACCAGTTTGTCCAGGCGTGAGGTGTCCCTCTTCTTTATGCTGCCTCCCCAGCACACCACTGCGTAGAAGAGGGTGCTCGCCACAACCGTCTGATAGAACATCTGCAGCATCTTATTGCAGATGTTGAAGGACGCCAGCCTTCTAAGGAAGTATAGTCAGCTCTGTCCTTTCTTATACAGAGCATCAGTATTGGCAGTCCAGTCTAATTTATCATCCAGCTGCACTCCCAGGTATTTATAGGTCTGTACCCTCTGCACACATTCACCTCTGATGATCACGGGGTCCATGAGGGGCCTGGTCCTCCTAAAATCCACCACCAGCTCCTTGGTTTTGCTGGTGTTCAGTTGTAGGTGGTTTGAGTCGCATCATTTAACAAAGTCCTTGATTAGGTTCTTATACTCCTCCTCCTGCCCACTCCTGATGCAGCCCACGATAGCAGTGTCGTCAGCGAACTTTAGCACGTGGCAGGACTCCGAGTTGTATTGGAAGTCCGATGTATATAGGATGAACAGGACCGGAGAAAGTACAATCCCCTGCGGCGCTCCTGTGTTGCTGACCACAATGTCAGACCTGCAGTTCCCCAGACGCACATACTGAGGTCTGTCTTTAAGATAGTCCACGATCCATGCTACCAGGTATGAATCTACTGCCATCTCTGTCAGCTTGTCCCTAAGGAGCAGAGGTTGGATGGTGTTGAAGGTGCTAGACAAGTCCAGAAACATAATTCTTACAGCATCACTGCCTCTGTCCAAGTGGGAGAGGGATCGGTGTAGCATGATAGATGATGGCATCCTCTGCTCCCACCTTCTCCTGGTACGCGAACTGCAAAGGGTCGAGAGCGTAGTGAACCTGTGGCCTTGGGTGGTGAAGCAGCAGCTGCTCCATGGTCTTCATCACATGTGACGTCAGAGCGACAGGCCAGAAGTCATTCAGCTCACTAGGACGTGATACCTTTGGGACTGGGGTGATGCAAGATGTTTTCCAAAGCCTCAGGACTCTCCCCTGTTTCAGGCTCAGGTTGAAGATGCGCTGTAGAGGACTCCCCAGCTCCAACACACAGGCCTTCAGCAGTCGTGGCGATACTCCATCTGAACCCACTGCTTTTCTGGCACAAAGTCTCCTCAGCTCTCTGCTTACCTGGGCTGCTGTAATTGTGGGTTGGGGGAAACTGTCTCCTATGCTGGTATCAGCAGAAAGATGGGTGGAGGGTGCAGTACTCCGAGGTGAGAGTGGGTTAGGGTGGTCAAACCTGTTAAAAGTCTCCACGTCTCTCTCGATGGTGGCACCCCGCTTCGAGCTGCAGCCAGTGATGATCTTCATCCCATCCCACACTTCCTTCATGCTGTTATTCTGCAACTTCTGCTCCAGCTTTCTTCTGTACTGCTCCTTCGCCACCCTGAGCTGGACTCGGAGTTCCTTCTGCACGCGCTTGAGCTCATGCTGATCACCACCTTTAAAAGCTCTTTTCTTCTGGCTCAAAAGGCCCTTGATGTCACTTGTAATCCATGGCTTGTGGTTAGAATAGCAGCGTACTGTTCTTACTGGAACTACAATGTCCATACAGAAGTTGATGTAGTCAATAGTGCAGTCAACAACCTCCTCAATGTAGATGGGCTACAACAGCAGAAGATCATGTCGGGTTCCACTCCTGTCAGCCAAGAACAGAAAGCTGAGGATGCAGTGGGCACAGACTCCCCAACACTAGATAAATTAAGACTGGAAAAGCGTAGCCTGTTGTGATGAAACTTGAGTTTTGCTGAGGCAGACTGATAGTAAGGTCAGAATTTAGAGTCAACTGCACAAATCCATGCATCAAGCTGTCTTGTGTCAACCAACAGGTTGGTGGTGGTGGTATAATGGTGTGGGGAATGTTTTCTTGGTACACTTTGAAACTGTTAATACCAATCAATCATTGCTATCCCTTCATGGCCACAATGTATCTATCTCGTAATGGCTACTTCCAGCATGATAACCTACCATGTCACAAAGCAAAATTCATCTCCAACTGGTTTCATGAACATGACAATGAGTCCAGTGATCTTCAATGGCCTTCCCAGTCAGCAGATCTGAATCCAGTAGAACATCTTTGAGATGTGGTAGAACAGGAGAGTCACTTCATAAATGTGCAGCTGACAGTTCTGCTGAAGTTGCGTGATGTAATCATATCAGCATGGACCAGAATCTCAAACATGTTTCCAGCATCTTGTAGAATCCATGCATGAAGAACTGAGGCAATTTTAAAAGTAAAAGGAGGCCCTACCCAGTATTAGTTGAGTGTTCATAAATATTTGCTCAGTGAGTGTATATATAATTATATTCAATGTATACAGAATATCTTGAATGTTTTTTCTTATAATTATTGATTATTCAATTATTTATTCTTGTCACATTTGTATATAATCTTTTTAATTTTTTTCATTTTTCTAAATATACATGTTAACATTATATACAAGTCATTTATAACCTAATGTTATTTTTCATTTATTGTACTTTTGTAAAGCCGTTACCTTTTGACATTTATGTGCCTCTTAAAGTATATAGTATGAGAAAAATTGTTTTTCATTAAGTATGGGAAAGGCGCTATATAAATAAAATGTATTATTATTATTATTTATTGTGAACACATTTTTAAAAATGTATTTGTTGTTCTTATTTGTTTCATTTGTCTCTTCAGAATGGTAATTTAATCACTTACTGTATCCAGCAGGTAGTGGTCACTCTTGACCACTGAATGTGCAGGAGACGCAGGTCTTCAATTCAAAAGTGTGATCCTGTGTGAAGAATCTGTTTGTTGACTACTTTCATTTTTGGAAGCAGCTTATTTTAACATTATCCTAGGAAAAAATAGATGTGTATGCTTTGTGAGCATACAGCTGGATGACACGAAATGTGGATTACAACACAAGTAACTTGAGATTTTTTCATTGATGTTTTTGATATTGTTTGCTGTTGTCCATCAATAGGTCATCACAGTGTTCCTGTTTCATCAGAAATGTTCTTCTCTACATTCTCCACATAAACATTGCATTAAATTTTTTTCTCTGCCTTTAATGCAATGGGTAAGTAATGTGTAAAAAATATCTTTGAACAGAGTACTCCTTTAAGATGGGAGCACTTCTTCACCCAAAGAGGTTTGGGATTTGAAATTAAACAACCAAGTCATATAGTTGAAGCAGAAACCTGGACAACATTTAAGAGTATCTGAATGAAATATTGGTACAGCTTAGCTAGAAATGTGAAACTAAAAATCTACTTGCAAGCTACAAAGGGATAAAAGCTGTTCTGCTATAGTAAAATGTTATTAATGAGCTGACTTAGGGTAACTTCCTTTCCTAGGAACGTGTCTGTTAGACACAGGAAAGATTTGCACGATATAAAATAAAATGCATAGGTAAACGATATTATGCTTTTTTATAAGTAAGGGAATGGGGGATAGAGAAAATATTAAAAGCCGACTGAAAAGCCGAACTTTGCTCTTCTGCCTTGCAACGTAGAATCTGTGTACTTATCTGTGACTGAATAAAGACTGATTGATTAAACTATGCCTGTCCTCCTCTCTCCTTCCACAATAGTCAAACAAGCCTGAGGGACTAAATGGCCTTTTTCTAATTTGTGGCCTTTCTTATGAGAGAAAAAAACAGTCTACTAACACATTCTGGCCACTGCTTAGTGAATTTTAACTCATGTTTTAAATTCAGGTTTACATCTGCTTTCTCATGTGCTCCTTTCTTCACTGCTGTGCCTAGATAAGAACATGTTTGGAGATATTTTGCAGTCTGCAGAGTATTTAACTGTCCTGTCCACTTTCTGTTTTGTTGTGGGTTATCAAAAATGCAAATAAATAGTAATCAAAATATATAGATCTCTATAACCATTACATAGCTTCAGCTTTATTTATCATTTAGTTGCATTATTATTTACTCCTACAGTTTAGTGGCACAGACTGAGGACTGTAATTTTGCTGCCCTCAGATTCATGTGCTTATCTGTGATATGCTGTACTTTGTGATCTGGCATATCTGTCACTTTTTGCCTTAACCCATGTAATGAAAACAAAGAGACAGATAAAACAGTTTGGAACACCGAGGTGAATCCTGTATATTATGATAGCAAATAAAAAGGAAGTTTGCAAAAAAAAGAAAATAATAAATGACTTCTTATTCAGTTGGGAGCCTTCTTCAGACTGATCCAAGATGACGGTATGGTAGGACTGGAAAAGGGCTGGTTCAGGAGGACGGGGACTGGAAGTGACGCCATAGGTAGAAGGACTTTCAATCATCCATTCTTCAGAGGAAGGAAGAGAAAAGGCATTAGGTGTCAGTTTGGAGTGCAACAATGAATACATGAGCTCTGAGGTTGTCTCCCAACACACGCGTGTGTGAGTGACACCCTATAACAGTCTGACCTTGTTGCTACTTTTGATACTACAGATCACAGCATTTATCTGTATTACCTGAGATTTATTGGAATCATTGGTATTTTATTGTTTGGTTCAGCTGTTATCTTACTGAATGGAAAGAGTATGTTACTATTGGAAAAATATAAATTCCACCTTTGGATCAGTACTTGGCCTAGTGCTATTTTTGATCTACTGTATATGTTGTCCTTGGTTAAAATGAGTTCCTTCTATTGTTATGCTCTGATGACACACACATTTTTATTCAGACTTCTCCTGATGTCAGTATTGGTTTAAACTCAGCCTCTCAAAGTTTGGATGACTTTGAAAAATGTCTGCTGTTATGCATATTTCTAATAATAAGTTGTGATTATCTCCTTTTTCCTTGATTACACATCTTGGGGTCAAAATTGACTGTTCACTTTCTTTTCAAAGCCACATTGCCTCATTTTGTAAAAACCTCCTTTTATCATTTAAGGAAATGAGCAAAATTTACATTGTCTGTGCATGATGCTGAAAAACTAATTCCTTCTTTTATCTTATCCTATCTGGACTAATGCAGTTCTGGATTTGATAGTCTTCTCCTAAAGACCACCCAAAGGTTGCACTATGTCCAAAACACATTCTCTAAAGCAAGAGTTCCCAAACTTTTTTCAGCCGCAGACCCCTTTACCAAAAACTTTTAAAACCATCGACCCCCTAATTACATGCAATGGTTTTTCATATCCACACTTGCTTTGATATGTTCGATAAGACAATGAACAGACATGTTTGTGCTACATGTATTTTCATGCATTCTTACGTGTGACTCTTTTAATGACACATTTTACCTTTTCGTTCGCATATTTGGTATGTAATGTGTTTTTTTTAAATGATTTTACTTCTTAATTAGGTACCTATTGGAATCATAGATATTTTGAAGTAACAAACAAATAGCAGTAGTAAGGGGGTCTATTTTTGCTGTCGTTGACCCCCAAATTTTTTCATTGAAACTATCGACCCCTAGAAAGTTCAAATCGACCCCAGGGGGTCAATATCGACCACTTTGGGAACTCTTGCTCTAAAGCATACTGATATAAAGCTAGTTTTGTTTATTAAGGAGAGGATTCACTTTCAGATCCTTCTTCTTTTTTTATAAACGTGTTAGTGCTCCTGTTTACCACTACTTTCGCCTCACTGTACACACACATCTCGATTCTCTGTGGTTGGGGGTTTTCTAATCTCCTGGCTGCTCCATAGACAAAGCTTTGCACTCTGGATGACCACGCTTTCAGCTTTATTGGTCTAATCCTAAGAAACAAGCTCCCATTATTTATTTGGTCTGTCTGTTTTTAAAGGAAATCTAAAGAACCGTTTGGTTTTTATAGTTAGCTTTTTCAACATGCTTCCAGTAATTCACAGTGATCAATTTCTATCAATGACTTTTCATGCTTTATTTATATTTTAAGTGTTGCATTTCTTTCTTTTTCTATAGTACTAGGGTGTTGTACCGTGTTAGCCATTATGAATGTAGAGAAATACATCTTGCCTGAAGAAGGGGCCTGAGTTGCCTCGAAAGCTTGCATATTGTAATCTTTCTAGTTAGCCAATAAAAGGTGTCATTTTGCTTGGCTTTTCTTTTTCTATGATTTTTTAACGTGGTGAAACCCATACAGATGACTATATTATTTAGTATGCTATACAAATAAAATGTATTATTATTACCAGTGCCTTTTCTACATTATTTGGAGAAATGTTGTGCAAAACAAGTAATAAGCTTCCTTCAGTCATTTAACCTACTATTAAAGTGTTTAGAACTAGTGATGAGTGAAATAGAGAGTTTTAACTTGCATACAGTTTTGTGAAATTTACACCAAAATTCATTTGCAGGAAATTTCATAATCGCAAAACATGAAACTCACTAAAAAGAGTCTCAGAGCTGGAAAACAAGTTGATAAAAGCTTGTTCACTTTTCCATGTTTTCCTGTGTTCTTACCTGCCACTGTGTAATGCATGCAATTTGTCGCACAGTAGTAAAATCAATTCTATCTATGTCTCTTGTTCACATTACAATGGAGAAGGGCAGTGCGTTTTTTGAAACGTTACACACAAAGACACAAATGCCCGTGTTTTTTCCACCGGAAAATCTCACTACATGGGAACCATCATCTTTCTTACTTAGCAATGCCATTTCCTGTTTCTTAATTCCTTCAGAAGAGGTGGAGGATATGCACTTTCTAGGAATTATGGACCTTCAAGTTTCTTTTCTGCCTCTGATGCATCTTTAGGGTTGTGAGCACCAAGATTGTTATCACAATTGACAAAGTGGGAATTGGAATACTAGAAGATGTCTGGAGGCTTAAGAAGATGTTTATACACGACCAAAAATCAGTCCAGTGTTTATTAATTAATTAATTTATTTATTTTCTAAAGATCTTTATTTAAATACTAAATGACAGGCAGATGCATGAGAAATTAATGCATGAAAAAAACTTACAGACAGGACTAAACATCTTTATTCTTCTGTCAATAGTACAAATTTTGATGAAACACAATTTGTTTTGCAAACTTTTTGTGAAACAAAACGTGTGTGTATTCATCACTGTTTATAACAACAATCAGCTTTGATTTGTTAAGCATTTTTTTTCTAATTTTTATGTCAAATGCTCGATGTAATCTAGAAAAATCTTGCTTCTTGTAGGATGTGAAATGGTTTTTGTGCTGGGCGCAGCAGGCCTGTGTCCAGCTCAGGGGTTGGACAAATTGGCCTGCAGTGTTTTCTGTACCCTTGATTGTGTGGGCATTAAGTGCAAACTGAATCTTCCAGTTTAGCAACTAGGGTTGAAGGTCATTGCCAATATTAAAATTTGGTAAGCCTGTTGTTGTTGTATTTTCTGTACTTGTTTGTTTTTAATCATGTACTTTGGTTTGAGCTTCTCTTAGTTGAGGCCATGCAAAACATGGCAGTAAAGAGGTAGGTAAAGACCAGTACCATTTACTCGAAATCTGAAAACAAGAAAGGAGATCAATACGATGATGGATCATTCACAAGACATTTCACTGCCTCTTGACTTTTACCCACATGCTAAATTTAAAAAATATACCAAGAAACCTACTTGTACACCGCTATAATGATCCTGTTTCAAAGAGGTGAAGATCCCGGTCTGGTATTGTGAAAAGATCAGACTCGACACACTTAAAAAGGTTTGGGGCAGCCACCCGTATATTATTCCTGGCTGCAATGGGTTCATTTTCACAAGAAGTGTCTTGTTTGGAGTCCAGATGTGAACTGATGAGGGTTTGTCAAGATGGCAGTTTTAAATAGTCAGACGGGAAGTGACGTAGGCAAACCAGAAGAGACCTTCTTCTGATGTCATTCGAGGATCCGGAACCGGAAGTGACTTCCTCCTAGGCGCCGGAACCGGAGTCACGTCTTTAATGCTGAGTCAGACAGGATTTAGTGCACCCCACCACCCTCTGGACTGGCGTGGAAATACCTTCACTTGGTCCACACAATGTCCTCCTATTCGCATGTGCGTGACAGTATGTATTATGTGTAAAAGTATTTTTTTAATTATTTGCTGTCCTCACACTTACCAGCAGACACATGGTCACATTAGCACCACTACCAGACAGGCTCATGTCATGTATTGTGTGTACTCTTGAGTGTTCTGTCCGTGTTATTTTGGCTTGTCCTTTTTCATCCCGAAAAAATGTTTGATTCTATACTTGAGGTGTTGCCTTTTCAAGTTAGGCAGTTCATACCCAAGCAGCAAATGGTTGTGATGTTCTTAATTTTTTATTTATAGTGATTAAAATTTATAGTGACTGCATTTTGTCAGATGACAATGTCAGAAGGTATCACAACACTCTGATGTCAGTCAAGACAGACCATGCACAAACATCCCATTGTTTGATTTTTATGCAATGTGAAAGGTGTGTAAACTTGCATAACTCACTAGTCATAAGTTAGGCAAGTTAATTTTAATGTAGGAGAGGAAGTTATGGTATGGCTCCACCAGAATTTTAATGCCTAAAATGTCACTGATTATTACTGTTAATAAAAAGAGAGGTGTTCATGTATTCCTTTGCAGAAATCAGACATTCATGACAGCTGGCTGTTGCAGTGTGTCATGTCTAGAGCTGAGGCACTTGTGCATGACATCATTAATTGGTCTGAAATAAAATCTTAAGGGTGAGATCTTCGGAGCCTGGCTGACTGAAACAGTCATACCACACATTGTGTGTGAGGCTCCATTACCAGCTCTTCATTTCTAATTGTTTTCTTGTTAATGACTTAGACTTGCAGTTAATCAGAGGCACAGTAACATTTATACAGAGGATTTCCCGACAGGGAAATTTTATTCAGTGAGAGGGGTTGTAAGTAATCAACAAATGTTGGGACATCTGCAGTAACTGTTTGGTCAATTTTCAAGGCTTCGTTAACTCCCATTAATGCAAAAAAAAAAAAAACCTTTAAATTGTTAATCCAATCACTTGTTCCCTGAAAATGGCCACTTTGTATAACTAAAAATTACATTATTTTTCAGTTTTTGATAGCCTAAACTTTTTTAACCTCTGACAGTTTACCAATTACTTTTTTCCAATTTCAGATTATTAACAGGACTTCAACTACTTAGAAATTAATAGAAACTGGAAAAATTGAGGTGTTCTAAAACTTTCAACCAGTAATGTATGCAAAGTCCAATGAGGAAAATTGATATAGTCTGTGATTGTGCATTTCATTGAAATTATTAGTGCTTAATCCATGAGGTCGTCTTGCTAAAAATTGCACCTTCAACACAGTTAATATTTAGACTTAGACTGTTACTCATTACAACAAAACAGGCAGAAATATCCTATATTTAGAAAGTGCTAGTAAACAGTGTTGCTGCAGTAAGTGTAAACTTTGTCATGTCATTTGCACAAAAAAAGCAAATTTTCCCAAAATCACAAAAAAACAAAACAAAACGGGTTGAAACTGAAAAGGCTTTATTAGACTTTATTCATCTTTATTTGATAAGCCACATCTCTTCATAGTGTGCCTCTTCTTCAATGAATTACAAATGACAAAGCCTTTAGGTGAAAAGGAAACTGAAGACACACTTGCTTACTGACTGATTGAGAGAGAGCCAATGCTGAATCATTGTGGTGAAAACCGCAGTATCATTTCCTCGAAACATGCCTTTGAGGTACTGTTGCTCAGCTGTGGTTTACTATCACACATAAAAGCAGCCACTTGTTTTTTTTTTTCTTGTTTTGTTTTCTGTTTGTGGGTAAAAGTTGGGGTGGGTGTAGGATAACAGCTGTAACATTAAGCAGAAATTAAACCATTTTACTGGGAAGAAGTAGTAGGGTCTTTTAACATGTTAACCATTATGGATTTGATGAAAAGTTAAGCAAAATGACACAGTTTATTGGCTAACTAGAAAGATTACAATATGCAAGCTTACCAGGCAACTAACTTAGGTCCCATCTTTTGAGTTGCCTCAACAGCTTGCATATTGTAATCTTTCTAGTTAGCCAATAAACTGTGTCATTTTGCTTAACTTCTCACTATTGGGCAAAAGCAAATGCTTTCCTTGCTTTACTTTCAAAATAAAGTGATAGCTTTGTGCTATCTCTTAATTTTGCTGGCTTACCCTAAAAACCCTGTCACAGTACATGATTTTTCCAGAAATTTTCATTTGCAAACTTCATTTACAAATCTTAGTGACTCAGGGTCAGTTACAGTACACTCCAGTGACATCCCCAGCAACTCAGTCCAAGAAGAACAAATTTTTCTCTTTAGTTGTGCAGACTGATTTGTGTGTATGCGAAAGCTAACAACTAATGAGCGCTCACCCATTCTCATAGCATGCAGCTACGAGGAATAAAGAACAGAGGTGTTCTGTACATTATAAACAGAGCAAGGTCTCATCGGTTTGATGGATTGTGTTTTGTGTACCAAAACAGAATGAAAAAAAGTTTAGAGCCTGTGTCATTTCTAGAGCACTGGCTCTGTCACGTTATTAACTGTCAGAAAAAGATGGAACCTTGTAATACTGTGCTGAAAAGTCAACATACAATTGTCTAATTTGAGATACCCTTTGATTACTAGAGGTGACATCTGACATCATCAGGCAACATGTCAACAAGTTTGACATCCTCTCCCATTAGAAGTCGCGTAATTTGACAACGGCTTAACAGGGAGCATTTTTACATTGTCTGGAGGAGTGACAGCTTCTGCCTCATGGATTCCCCCATCCTAGGTTTATGTTTTGGACTTGGTGGTTTTGTGTATGGAAATTGAAAGTAGTCCTTTTGCCTGAGGGGTTTTCCTCATAAATTCCCAAAAATGGTATTTTAGGTTAATTGGTGATTCCGGTTTGACTTTGAGTGGTTGTATTTTATCAGGGAGCCTCTGCTTTGTGCTTTCTGGCTCCCAAAATCTTAAAACAGATTAATGGTGTTATGCAATGAATGTATGCTTGTATTGATTTAAAGACATATTGGCTCCTATCTTCCACACAGTGCTGTTGTGAATAATTATTATTTTGTTAGTTTAATTTTGACTTGTGGAGCTTTATTGTGGTTATAATCCATCCATCCATCCATCCATCCTCTTCCACTTATCTGAGGTCGGGTCGCGGGGGCAGCAGCTTGAGCAGAGATACCCAGACTTCTCTCTCCCCGGCTACTTCTTCTAGCTCTTCCGGGAGAATCCCAAGGTGTTCCCAGGCCAGCCGGGAGACATAGTCCCTCCAGCGTGTCCTGGGTCTTCCCCGGGGCCTCCTCCCGGTTGGACGTGCCGGGAACACCTCACCAGGGAGGCATCCTGATCAGATGCCCGAGCCACCTCATCTGACTCCTCTCGATGCGGAGGAGCAGCGACTCTACTCTGAGCCCCTTCCAGATGACTGAACTTCTCACCATATCTTTAAGGGAGAGCCCAGATACCCTGCGGAGGAAACTAATTTCAGCCTCTTGTATTTGCGATCTCGTTCTTTCGGTCACTACCCATAACTCATGACCATAGGTAAGGGTAGGAACATAGATCTTACGGCTCAGTTCCTTTTTCACCATGACAGACCGATGCAGAGCCCGCATCACAGTGGACGCCGCATCGATCCACCTGTCGATCTCACGCTCCATTCTTCTCTCACTCGTGAACAAGACCCTGAGATACTTGAACTCCTCCACTTGAGGCAGGATCTCACTCCCAATCCTGAGAGGGCACTCCACCCTTTCCTGGCTGAGGACCATGGTCTCGGATTTGGAGGTGCTGATTCCCATCCCAGCCGCTTCACACTCTGCTGCGAACCGATCCAGAGAGAGCTGAAGATCACGGCCTGATGAAGCAAACAGGACAACATCATCTGCAAAAAGCAGTGACCCAATCCTGAGTCCACCAAACCGGACCCCCTCAACACCCTGGCTGCACCTAGAAATTCTGTCCATAAAAGTTATGAACAGAATCAGTGACAAAGGGCAGCCCTGGCGGAGTCCAACTCTCACTGGAAACGGGGTTCGACTTACTGCCGGCAATGCGGACCAAGCTCTGACACCGGTTGTACAGGGACTGAACAGCCCTTAACAGATGGTCCAGTACCCCATACTCTCGGAGTACCCCCCACAGGATTCCCTGAGGGACACGGTCGAATGCCTTTTCCAAGTCCACAAAACACATGTGGACTGGTTGGGCGAACTCCCATGCACCCTCCAAGACTCTGCTAAGGGTGTAGATCTGGTCCACTGTTCCGCGACCAAGACGAAAACCACACTGTTCCTCCTGAATCCGAGGTTCGACTATCCGACGGACCCTCCCCTCCAGAACCCCTGAATAGACTTTTCCAGGCAGGCTGAGGAGTGTGATCCCTCTGTAGTCGGAACACACCCTCCGGTCCCCTTTCTTAAAGAGGGGGACCACCAACCCGGTCTCCCAATACAGAGGCACTGTCCCTGATGTCCATGCGATGTTGCAGAGACGTGTCAACCAAGACAGCCCTACAACATCCAGAGCCTTGAGGAACTCCGGGCGTATCTCATCCAACCCCGGGGCCCTGCCACCAAGAAGTTTTTTGACCACCTCGGTGACCTCAGTCCCAGAGATGGGGGAGCCCACCTCCAAGTCCCCAGGCTCTGCTTCCTCATTGGAAGGCATGTTAATGGGATTGAGGAGGTCTTCGAAGTACTCCCCCCACCGACCCACAATGTCCCAAGTTGATGTCAGCAGTGCACCATCCCCACCATATACAGTGTTGACACTGCACTGCTTCCCCCTCCTGAGACCCAGGACGGTGGACCAGAATCTCCTCGAAGCCGTCCGAAAGTCGTTCTCCATGGCCTCCCCAAACTCCTCCCATGCCCGAGTTTTTGCCTCAGCAACCACCGAAGCCGCATTCCGCTTGGCCTGCCAGTACCTATTAGCTGCCTCCAGAGTCCCACAGGACAAAACGGACCGGTAGGACTCCTTCTTCAGCTTGACAGCATCCTTCACCGCAGGTGTCTACCACGGGTTTCGGGGATTGCCACCACGACAGGCACCGACCACCTTACAGCCACAGCTCCGGTCAGCCGCCTCAACAATAGAAGCACGGAACATGGCCCATTCGGACTCAATGTCCCCCACCTCCCTCAGAACGTGGTCGAAGTTCTGCCGGAGGTGGGAGTTGAAGCTACTTCTGACAGGGGGCTCTGCCAGACGTTCCCAGCAGACCCTCACAACACGTTTGGGCCTACCAGGCCTGACCGGCATCCTCCCCTACCATCGAAGCCAACTCACCACCAGGTGGTGATCAGTTGACAGCTCTGCCCCTCTCTTCATCCGAGTGTCCAAGACATGTGGCCGCAAGTCCGACGACACAACCACAAAGTCGATCATCGAACTGAGGTCTAGGGTGTCCTGGTGCCAAGTGCACATATGAACACCCCTATGCTTGAACATGGTGTTTGTTATGGACAATCTGTGATGAGCACAGAAGTCCAATAGCCAAACACCGCTCGGGTTCAGATCGGGGGGGCCATTCCTCCCAATCACGCTCTTCCAGGTCTCACTGTCATTGCCCACATGAGCATTGAAGTCTCCCAGCAGTACGAGGGAGTCCCCAGAAGGTATGCTCTCTAGCATCCCCTCCAGGGACTCCAAAAAGGGTGGGTACTCCGAACTGCTGTTCGGTGCATACACACAAACAACAGTTAGGACCTATCCCCCCACCCGAAGGCGAAGGGAGGCTACCCTCTTGTCCACCGGGGTAAACCCCAATGTACAGGCTCCAAGTTGGGGGGCAATAAGTATACCCACACACGCTTGGCGCCTCTCACCGGGGGCAACTCCAGAGTGGTACAGAGTCCAGCCCCTCTCAAGAAGATTGGTTCCAGAGTCCAAGCTGTGCGTCGAGGTGAGCACGACTATATCTAGCCAGAACCTCTCAACCTCTATGTTGTATACGTTATATGGAAATAATGGAGTATATTGTTATTTCTGGTTGAATGTTACTGTAAAACAAGACCAAGTAAACACCTGATTTTCTGTAATTTCCTGGTCTTACTTTCTCTTACCAGTTGAGCATTTTTTTTATCTTCCAACTGCGACTTCACTGAAGCAGACACTAGAAGTGGCTTTTAAGCTTCACTCAGGTTTCATCTGCCAGGTAGAATCCTCTTTCAGGTTCGATGGAAATCTTGAAGCCATCCTCCTAGAACTCTCCACAGTCCCTAGGGTTTCTGTAACCCTGATGTCTAAGCTTAGTCCAAGTTGCTTAAACTGAGCTGCTGGTTCTTTTGTCATTTGCATATCATTGTTTATTGGTAGCTGGTTAAGAAAACAAGAAACAACCAAAACAGAGAGTGCAGCTCTTTATCCCTTAAAGGAGAAATGAAGGACCTGGAATCTTTACAACAAGTTAAACTAAAATGAAGCATGGGTATCTTGCCTGAGCAATAATTGCTTCTGCAGCAATAATTGGCTCTTAAGTAAGAAATACAGTACATTTAGAATTAAAGTCTGCAGTCAGTGTGGCTATCCAGGACCATACTAGAGAATGGCTGTTGTGTAGTATTCTGCCTTTATGAATGGAATTTTACTTTACATGTATAAAGTAACTTAAATTTGTCAAGTTGCCTTTCCTGTAGTAATTACAAAGATAACGTCTAGGTGTTGAGTGTATCAGTTTAACAATTCACTTTGTGGATGTCACCATTAGTGGCAGCCCTGGGACATGAACCAACAAAGTTTAGGTTACAGAGAGACAGACCTAGAGTTTTCTGGTCAAGCTGAGAAAAACATTTTTCACCCAGCTGCCAGACACCTCCATAAGTACAAGCAGAGCACTCAGGAGCAAGGATGGAGACCATTCCCAGTTTTAACTCCTAGTAGCTGCCAAACCATTACAATGAGAGTCTTAGAAAACAAGTGCTTCTAGATATTTGGATTTAAAATTAAGCCAGTAGTTGAATATTCAGATGCTTATGGTCACTTGACAAATTAAAATAATAGCATATCCTCATAGTAGTGTTATACAAAATATGGCCACTTACCCTCCTGTGGTCCTCTATCACAATTTTCATAAACATTTTTGCTTTCTTCAGACTTGTTCCAATTATTCATCTGCATCACTGCTGCTGCCTTAAAGGAAACTGAGCAGATTTAGAGAAACAGGACGTTTTCGTGATTCCTTTCACACAGGAGGAAACATTTTGAGTATTCTCTGTAAATATGTAGATTCACATACATTTAGAGGGATCATTTTCTTAACTGTCTTTTATTTAGTTGGGTGACGTATGTCTTACAATGCATATGACACAAATTGAGCTGCATATATCTGCTAGCAGACTTCTAAAGTAACACATATGTTCTTCCCATTTTTAAATAACAAAAATTGCAATTTATTTTGCCCTTCTTATTGTTTGATTAATTTTAATTCAAAGAAATGAAGCAGAAGCTTATTATCAGTGAGATTTAAAATTCCCCTCCTTTAACCGCCACCTTACCGTGGTGGAGGGGTTTGCGTGTCCCAATGATCCTAGGAGCTCTGTTGTCCGGGGCTTTATGCCCCTGGTAGGGCCACCCAAGGCAAACTGGTCCTAGGTGAGGGATGAAACAAAGAGCGGTCAAACAAACCTCCTATGAAGAAAAACAATTTTGGACGGCGTTTTCCCTTGCCTGGACGCGGGTCACCGGGGCCCCACTCTGGAGCCAGGCCTAGAGGTTGGGCTCGATGGTGAGCGCCTGGTGACCGGGCCTGCACCCATGGGGATTCGGCCCGGGCACAGCCCGAAGAGGCAACGTGGGTCCCCCTTCCCATGGGCTCACCACCTATGGGAGGGGCCAAGGAGGTCGGGTGCAGTGTGAGTTGGGTGGTGGCCGAAGGCGGGGGACCTTGGCGGTCCGATCCTCGGCTACAGAAGCTGGCTCTTGGGACGTGGAATGTCACCTCTCTGAAGGGGAAGGAGCCTGAGCTAGTGCGCGAAGTTGAGAGGTTCCGGCTAGATATAGTCGGACTCACCTCGACGCACAGCTTGGACTCTGGAACCAATCTCCTTGAGAGGGGCTGGACTCTGTACCACTCTGGAGTTGCCCCCGGTGAGAGGCGCCAAGCAGGTGTGGGTATACTTATTGACCCCAACTTGGAGCCTGTACATTGGGGTTTACCCCCGGTGGACGAGAGAGTAGCCTCCCTTCGCCTTCGGGTGGGGAGACGGGTCCTAACTGTTGTTTGTGCGTATGCACCGAACAGCAGTTCGGAGTACCCACCCTTTTTGGAGTCCCTGGAGGGGGTGCTAGAGGGCATACCTTCTGGGGACTCCCTCGTTCTGCTGGGAGACTTCAATGCTCATGTGGGCAATGACAGTGAGACCTGGAAGGGCGTGATTGGGAGGAATGGCCCCCCCGATCTGAACCCGAGCGGTGTTTTGTTATTGGACTTCTGTGCTCGTCACGGATTGTCCATAACGAACACCATGTTCAAGCATAGGGGTGTTCATATGTGCACTTGGCACCAGGACACCCTAGGCCTCAGTTCGATGATCGACTTTGTGGTCGTGTCGTCGGACTTGCGGCCACATGTCTTGGACACTCGGGTGAAGAGAGGGGCGGAGCTGTCAACTGATCACCACCTGGTGGTGAGTTGGCTTTGATGGTGGGGGAGGATGCCAGTCAGGCGTGGTAGGCCCAAACGTGTTGTGAGGGTCTGCCGGGAACGTCTGGCAGAGCCCCCTGTCAGAAGTAGCTTCAACTCCCACCTCCGGCAGAACTTCGACCACATCCCGAGGGAGGTGGGGGACATTGAGTCCGAATGGGCCATGTTCCGTGCCTCCATTGTTGAGGCGGCTGACCGGAGCTGTGGTCGTAAGGTGGTCGGTGCCTGTCGTGGCGGCAATCCCCGAACCCGTTGGTGTACACCGGCGGTGAAGGATGCCGTCAAGCTGAAGAAGGAGTCCTACAGGACCCTTTTGTCCTGTGGGACCCTGGAAGCAGCTATTAGGTACCGGCAGGCCAAGCGGAATGCGGCTTTGGTGGTTGCTGAGGCAAAAACTCGGGCGTGGGAGGAGTTTGGGAAGGCCATGGAGAACGACTTTCGGACGGCTTCGAGGAGATTCTGGTCCACCATCCGGCGTCTCAGGAAGGGGAAGCAGTGCAGTGTCAACACTGTATATGGTGGAGATGGTGCGCTGCTGACCTCGACTCGGGACATTGTGGGTCGGTGGGGGGAGTACTTCGAAGACCTCCTCAATCCCATTAACATGCCTTCCAATGAGGAAGCAGAGCCTGGGGATTCAGAGGTGGGCTCCCCCATCTCTGGGACTGAGGTCACCGAGGTGGTCAAAAAACTCCTTGGTGGCAGGGCCCCGGGGGTGGATGAGATACGCCCGGAGTTCCTCAAGGCTCTGGATGATGTAGGACTGTCTTGGCTGACACGCCTCTGCAACATCGCATGGACATCAGGGACAGTGCCTCTGGATTGGCAGACCGGGGTGGTGGTCCCCCTCTTTAAGAAGGGGGATCGGACGGTGTGTTCCAACTACAGAGGGATCACACTCCTCAGCCTCCCTGGAAAAGTCTATTCAGGGGTCCTGGAGAGGAGGGTCCGTCGGATAGTCGAGCCTCGGATTCAGGAGGAACAGTGTGGTTTTCGTCCTGGTCGCGGAACAGTGGACCAGCTCTATACCCTTAGAAGGGTCCTGGAGGGTGCATGAGAGTTTGCCCAACCAGTCTACATGTGTTTTGTGGACTTGGAAAAGGCATTCGACCGTGTCCCTCGGGGAATCCTATGGGGGGTACTCCGAGAGTATGGGGTACCGGCCCCCCTGATAAGGGCTGTTCGGTCCCTGTACGATCGGTGCCAGAGCCTGGTCCGCATTGCCGGCAGTAAGTCGAACCCGTTTCCAGTGAGAGTTGGACTCCGCCAGGGCTGCCCTTTGTCACCGATTCTGTTCATAACTTTTATGGACAGAATTTCTAGGCGCAGCCAGGGCGTTGAGGGGGTCCGGTTTGGTGGGCTCAGGATTGGGTCACTGCTTTTTGCAGATGATATTGTCCTGTTTGCTTCATCAGGCCGTGATCTTCAGCTCTCTCTGGATCGGTTCGCAGCCGAGTGTGAAGCGGCTGGGATGAGAATCAGCACCTCCAAATCCGAGACCATGGTCCTCAGCCGGAAAAGGGTGGAGTGCCCTCTCAGGGTTGGTAGCGAGATCCTGCCCCAAGTGGAGGAGTTCAAGTATCTCGGGGTCTTGTTCACGAGTGAGGGAAGAATGGAGCGTGAGATCGACAGACGGATCGGTGCGGCATCCGCAGTAAGGCGGGCTCTGCATCGGTCTGTCGTGGTGAAAAAGGAGCTGAGCCGCAAGGCGAAGCTCTCAATTTACCAGTCGATCTATGTTCCTACCCTCACCTATGGTCATGAGCTATAGGTAGTGACCGAAAGAACGAGATCGCGAATACAAGCGGCTGAAATGAGTTTCCTCTGCAGGGTGTCTGGGCTTTCCCTTAAAGATAGGGTGAGAAGCTCAGTCATCCGGGAGGGGCTCAGAGTAGAGCTGCTGCTCCTCCGCATCGAGAAGAGTGAGATGAGGTGGCTCAGGCATCTGATCAGGATGCCTCCTGGACGCCTCCCTGGTGAGGTGTTCCCGGCACGTCCAACTGGGAGGAGGCCCCAGGGAAGACCCAGGACACGCTGGAGGGACTATGTCTCTCGACTGGCCTGGGAACGCCTTGGGATTCTCCTGGAAGAGCTAGAAGAAGTGGCCGGGGAGAGGGAAGTCTGGGCATCTCTGCTCAAGCTGCTGCCCCCGCGACCCGACCTCGGATAAGCGGGAGACAATGGATGGATGGATGGATGGATTTAAAATTCCAGATTTCAGAACAAGAGAGCTGTCGTGGAAGAGGTCAGCCCTGTGCCCTGAGGTTTTTCATTATATGACTCATTCCAACCTTTAAATGATGTGTTTTATTAGCTGTCTTTTTTAATGCCCTGATTCAGTATTCAGAAAGGTACAAAGTGTTAAATTTACTGCATATTTACAAGAAAATGAGAAGGATCAGCATTTTTTGCTTTAGCTATAAATACTTAATGACACTTTTTAATTTTTCATTATATCTAATCACATTCAAGATTACATGAGTATCATAATACTGGCTTCAAATCTCACCTAGAACAATGTGTGCAGTTCTTTCTGTATTCATGTGTCTTTTTCTCCTGATATGTTAGTTTCCTCCCCACATCCTAGAGACGTGCATTCATATGTACTGGTGAGTTCAAACTGGCCTAGTGTGAGGGGTGCTTGTGTGTGAATGAGTGCTCCTCAATAAGTTGTACCTGTGCTGAATAAACTGGTTAAGGAAAGATGGGTATTTATTATGTGGATTTTTTTTATCTTTATTTTAAAAATATATCCTTCTAAAAGTAGAAAATGGCAGCGGTCTAAGTATTGTGTGCTGTTGCTGCTGCCATTCAGCTCCAAGTGCCCATGTTTGATTCCAAGCCTAGCTTGTGTCTTTCTACATTTTTTCTTGGTTCTTAGGTTTTCACCCCACTCCTCAAACACATGCATATCACACTGGCCTCTGTGAGATTAAATATAAGGGAGTGTGCTTGTGCCATGCTAAAACTAATGTCCTTTGTCATTTTGATTCTGACTGTACATCCCATACTGCCAGGATGAGCCTGCACACCCCATAACCTTTTCGAGAAAGTGGAAACATTTTTTAAAATTTTAAAGCATTCTAAAGTTGTGTCAATAAAAGTAGGCAGTGTGAGTTAGTTAGTAAGGAGCTGGGACTTTTAAACTATAAGGTTGCTGATTCAATCACTATTTCTTACTTATTGGGTGACCCTCAGCCTGCCTGTACTCCAGTTGTGAAGACCTTACAAGTCACCCATCAAATTTTAAATAAACAAAATATAAATTTAAAGATATCCATCCATCCATTTTCCAACCCGCTCAATCCAAACACAGGGTCACGGGGGTCTGCTGGAGCCAATCCCAGCCAACACAGGGCACAAGGCAGGAACCAATCCCGGGCAAGGTGCCAACCCACCGCAGGACAATTTAAAGATATGCATTTGTTATTTTTTTTCTTTCAGAGAAATAGATGCAGCTCATAGAGGAAAAGTTCAAATATAAAACATGAACAAAAAGCACATAAATGTTTGTATGATCAAAAGTGTGAATTCTGGAGAGGTGATTACATGCATATTCTGGTTACCACTGATCCAAATAAGTTTCTGGCCAAATTGGAAGGTCTAGCCATGATCAAAGAGCAAATAAATTGTTTAAATTGCAAAGTTTTAATTCTTGAATATTGCAAGCCAGTTAAATGGCATGACTCAAAGGGGATGCTTGAGGCAACCATTGTTATTTCTGATGAACCAGAAGTTACTGTATGGTTTGACTGACACACAGAAAAGTGAATTGATGTCTCTAATATAAAGGAACAATGGTGTTTTTTTATCACTACTCAGGGAGACTAAACTCACCTTAATCACTTAACCTGATGTTAAAGTACAAATGTGTCTGTATAGAATACCCAAAGCTAGAAGACAAGTGCTTAGAGATGGAGGTGAAGCAACTACTCGAATTGGATGTAATCCATGAAAGTAGGAGTGAATTATATAGTCCTATTGTTTTGGTTTCAAAGCCGGACAGGTCTACTGGTTTCTGTATAGATTTTAGGTGATTGTATAAGGTTTTGAAATTTGATGCATACCTGATGATGTTGGTGATTTGTTGGAAAAGCTCAGTCAAGCGTTGTATATCTCTGCCTTGGACCTGACTAAGAGATACTGGCAGGTGCTTCTCGAAGAATCTAGTTGTGAAAAACTTGCAACTGGAATACAGGGCAACACAGATGACTTGTTAAATAATGGAATGTGACTACTAACGGTTAACAAAGCAGCTTCATTCCTCGCTATGTTGTACTTGTTGCAATATGAATGTAGTCAATTGCATTGATGAATGTCTTGTTCTCTCCTCTCTCTATGAAGCAGGCTGATTACTAACTCTTGGCAGTTACTCTCATTCTGCTTGTTCTGCATCTGGTTTTGATCAAAACTGCAAATGATGGTTATCTGTTTGGACATTGTGCTTTTCTGGACCCACAAGAAAAAAATGCATCAAAAAAAGCATGACTTCAAAAATATATGAGCAGCAACCTGCGTACTATTCTGTACGCTTGTAAAAAAACAGGTGTAGCAAAATTAGGACCCCAGGTCAAAGCTGGTTTTGTAATTAAGCTTTTGTCAAGGAGAAATGTAACATTATTGGTTATTACCTCCCATTCATTAAGAAATGTGTGGAGGACGGCCAGGGTCCATGCCCGGCAAAGACGTCCCTTCTACTTATATTCTGGAGGAGCAGCCATGGACTCCTCAATACCTCACCCGGGACGCTTGGTGGCAGCCTCCCTGGTTGATGATGCCTCAGTTTCCCACAGGGTTTCATGTGAGATGGAGTTCTTCCCAACCCTGTGGGGAACTGGGATGGCCGCCAGGGGGCGAGACAGAGATAGTTAAGCCCAGATGGTCTAATCATGGGCCCCACACAGGAATGCAATTGGTAACATGTGAGCAAGCACCAGGAGCACTCCCGGGAGGGCCATAAAAGAACCCAGCAACCACCACTCAGGGCCAGAATCGGGAGGAAGAGGACGAGGTGCCTGAGAGGAGTGGTGGTGCCAACGGAAGGATTGCTGTCATTATAAAGAGGTACTTTGGGACTGTGTTATACCTGTGGGGTTCACGGGGAAGACGTGCCCCACAGATGAAGAAAAAGATTTATTTGTGTTGTGTTAAGTGCTTGTGGGATTGTGTTGGGCCTGTGGGACACGGGGAAGACATGCCCCATGGCTGAAGAGAAAATAAAAAGATTTGTGTACAATTTATACATGCCTCAGTGTGAATCTGTGCCAGGTCGGATGCTTATATAGCGCCTTATTCACAAATGGCAAAATGAACAGCTGAAGGATAAAGCGTGTTATACTGTGGTGGATTGAGCCATTTAACTATTTCTAAGTAGAAGAGATGAGCACTATTAACAAAGTTTAAGAAGCAGGAAAAACCAACAAAATTTTGAAAATGTCACGTTCATCACTAAATAAGCAATCGACACAGAAGCACTATTTCTTCAACAAATTCTGCCCAAAACAACACAGCCTAAAGAGACCACGATTGGATATTCTGGCATGCCCAGAGGAGTGTCTGTATGAACGTTAATGCTACATCCTAGGCTTTAATATATCTGAGCAATCTTCTAAAACATGACATATTCAGAATTTAACACATTGTGGCTTTGAGCTAACATCACTGCAAATCATGGACTTTTCATATTGTTTGTTTCTTTTTTATACGGCAGTTTTTTCACAATATTGGAAATGCCACACATATCAGCAAAGATATTGCAAACACATTTCTAAGTTTGAAGGGGCGTCTTCATATATACACATAAACACACAATACAAAACAAAAAAAAAATACAAATGTCTTCCCGAAACAGAAATAATCACCATCAAACAGAGTCTCTGGTAAGGCAATTGAATTTAAACAACTTCAGCATTTCTGAGCCATTATAATTGAAGCCAAATATTGAAGTCAAGTATCCAGGGTCTCATGATTGAACTGGGTAAATAACCACATAAAGAGTGGGTACTGGGAGTCTCCTATTACAGGTTTGTACATTAAAGTAATTAGCTTTTTTTTTTATGCAATTATCGGACAGTACAAGTGTCAGTGCAGGTGGAAGAACATTCCACGTCTCTCACAGTAACAAATAGAACAATTCCATTTATGCTGACGTATTGCCATGGGTATTAAACTTTTTTTGATATCATTAATATTGCAAAAATATGGAATACAATGCTTTCTTGAAGGCAGTAACATTCGAGGAAAAATCATATTTACCACACAAAGTTTTCACAGATTTCACTTATTTTAACTTTTAGGCAATAATTCTTTCAGCATCATCTTCTTCATGCCATCTCCCTTTCCTTGGCAATTGCTGCTACAATGTTGCTCCACTTTTTGTGGATGTGCCAACAATCTTCATGCACTGTCACCAGCATGTTTGGGGTTGTCTCCTCTTGTTCTAAGACTTGTAAATTTAGCTGTGAATGTGTGCTAATCCATATCAGTGTATCTGGGATCGCCTAAGCCAATTGAAACCTGGTGTTCTGAAACTGGCTAATCCACTGGCACTAAAGGAAGTCTGGATTTTTTCCGATATCCAGGATTATCTCATCTCGCTTTCTGGAACAGACCCCTAGCTTTACATCTTTTTGTTTACATGCTGTTGTGTGTTTTGGTTGAAGGCTCTGCCCCACTCATGAATATTGATGAGTTACCATAGAGGTTTTTTTTTTTTTGTTTTTGTTCTTTATTTCGCCTTATACAATTTCTTGTATTAGGAATTTGTTAATTTTTCCCATACCCCTTGGGGTCAGAGCGCAGGGTCAGCCATGGGACAGCACCCCTGGAGCAATTACAGGTTAAGGGTCTTGCTCAAGGGCTCAGTGACGGGGATTCGAACTGGCAACCTTCTGGATACCAGCAAAGGTCCTTAGCCTCAGAGCCATCACTCCGCTCAAGAGTGGCAGAGACCAAAGAAATATTCATGATTTTTCTTAAAGCATGATGGCATTTTATCCACAAGATTGGAGAAAAATACTGTCCTGAGAGTTATTCTGGCTGTACGATGGGTGTTCAATAATTTATCTAGCTGAGTATCATGTATCTGTGTTACAAATTTGAACTTATCCCTGGAAATCAGGGCAAGTCTTGGCATGCCATATCATGTCCTTTCAAATCAAGAACTCAGAGAGAGATGACAGCAAACACATCTACCTGTGAATCTATGAAATTGACAGATTGGCAGCATAGTTCCATCATTAAATTCTTTACAAAAGAAGGGAAGAAGCCAAAGGAAATTCATGAGATGTTGAATGCTTTGGATAATGGTGATGCACCTTTGTACTATAAGGGGGGCCAAGCAATTTAAGTGGGGTCAGGAGTGGATTAAAGATGACATCCACACAGGGTATCCTGTGGAGGCATTCTCACAGGAAACATGATTATGGAAGATAGTCATATTAAGGTTAATGTTATAGCCCATTAAATAGGCATTTCAGGTGGCAAAGTTTCCACAATCATCCATACGCAATTGATGGTGGTAAAAGTCCATTCCCAATGGGTTCTCATAATGCTGAAACAGGACTAGAAAATATGTCGCTAGTAATTTAGTCAGGAACTTGGACCTTCTTAGAGAAAATCCTACTGACTTTTTCTCACAAATAGTTACTGGGGATGAAACATGGGTTCAGCACCATGACCCTGAAACCAAACAATTGTTCATGCAATGGAAGCAAATAAGGGGTAGCTGATCCCTAAGACATTTTATCTGCAGCAGTTGGTTGGCAGTTTTCTGGGTTACAAAGAGTGTTAAGCTGCTGGAATTCATGATATATAAGTCATTCATCAATGGAAAAACCTACATTTCTACAATGAAGTCATTACATGAGGCCACTTCATAACAACACAAATCCCAAAAAGTGAGGGCTGCTATCAGGGATGTTGGATTCAGAAAGCTTAACCATTCACCATACAGTCCAGGCCTGGCACCCAGTGATTATTTTCTCTTTTGAAACCTGAAGAAATTCTTTCATGCATAGAAAGTTCCCAATGATTATGACCTCAACGAGGCCATAACAGGTTGGCTGAAGGACCAAGATGAACCCTCCAAATGAATTAAATCACTGTAGGAAAAGTGGACCAAGTGTATTGAAGTCAAGAGGGGTTACATTGAAATGTAATGACATGTGTTTGACCATCAGATTGAATTTTCATAGTCAGTAGATGAATTATTAAACACCCCTCATATGTCAGATTTTAATATCTTAACCTGAAAGACACTTGGGGTTAACCATTTTTACATAGAATTCAGAGCCTAAGAGAGGCTTGAGGTTAACACTAAGGAGGTTAAAAAATAAAGTCGTTTTTGTTTCATACAGTGGAAACATAAAACTGATAATAAACACTTTTTCACAATCCCTTGAGAATAATTCAACTGCATTTCTTACAGTATAAGTGAGTATAAGCAAAGAGAAGCATTGGTCAAGATATTGTACCACAGATTCTGTCTTTACCTAGGCTCTTTTGACAGGTGGAGTAATTAATATTGATTGCAGCTGCAGATTCTATAATCTAGGATTGTTTATTAACTCATCAAAAAACTTTTGCACTTAGAGAGGCTTTTGCAAATGGGCACTTGCAGGATAACTGAATAGTGTCTGGAACTTTGGTTGTGGTTCAGTGGAGTTAAAAATATCTACTTACCCTCTCCAGATTGAGGCCATCAAAAATGTGGGGAACAAGAGTGGGCATCACTTTCCCAAATTTGTGTAAAAGTACAAGGCAGGCAATTTTTATGAATAACATAGAACTGACATCCAAATTCTCCTGGAAATTAACACCAACACCCCCACACCTGTAGAAATTGCCTGTAGAACCTTAAGTTTGAAAAACTACCAGTGAATTACTTAATTATTCAAAAGCCCAATCCCCATTTCAAAGAATGGGTGGTTTCCTCCCTTCATGCGGCAGGTGGGCACAGACATTTCACTTATCCATTTGAGTTACACTTAGATTACACTGCACAACAATTTTTTTGAAAAGTCTCACTTCATGAAAAGTTTTTGCTGATTGTGACAGGTACCTACCGGGTATGCACAAATATAGTTTTGGTTTTACTGCCTCACGTAGGAACTCTGAGAAATAGACATTTATATGTTTACTGACAATAACGTATTTAGTCATGTTTATGTTTCGCATAATCTATTAAATTCAACAGAATTAAAAATGTTTTGTTCCTGATTTTCTTTTGTATTCAATGTCTGGTGCATCACATTGCAGTGTCCAACAGTAGTCAGCAAGCATTGACAGATTCCAGTTGCCCTGGTATTGTTTCTCCATCGTAGCAATGTCCTGGGGAAACCTTTCACAATGTTTGTTACTGAGAGCACCCGAGATTTGTGGAGAAAATGAATCTTGAGTGACATGTTGAACTTCATTGTCTTCTTTGCTTTGAGAAGTTTGTCTACCAGCTGAATGTAGTTTGGGGCTCTGTAATCACCCAGAAAATTGTCAACAACGTCTTTGAAGGCTTTCCTGGCAATTTTTTCTGGCCAAACTAACAGATCTTCAAACTGCTTGTCACTCATACCATGTCTGATCTGGGGGCCAAAAAGATTATCTTGGTATCAGTTATTCTTGGGAAACATCTGTCTTAAATAACGAAAACCTTCGCCTTCCTTGTTCTGAGTCCCAGTTTTATGTGAAGAGGAGGCAAAAATATCTTTGCCAAGTCGACAAGCAATTAATGTGCCACATTTTTCTGTCCTGGAACTAACTTTTTACAAAGTGGCCAGTCTGTCGAGAATAGTGCGACTCTTTGGCAGATGAAACAACAGTACTTTGTATAGCCAAGCTGCAGTCCTAATAACAGAGCAATGACCTTAAGATCTCCACAGATATTCCAGTTGTACCTGCTATACTGGACGTGCTTCAGCAACAGTTCCATACTCTTATACATTTCTTTCATGTGTGCTGCATATCCAACAGGTACTGAAGGATAAACATTGCCATTGTCTAGCAGAACAGCTTTCAGGCTTAATATTGACGAATCAATGAAGAGATGTCACTCTTCCTGGTTGTGATCACAACCCAAGGCCTAGAACAATCCTTCAATGTCACAACAGAAACAGAGACTGTTGACTTGTGCAAAAAATCTGGTTATGTCGGCCTTGAAACACAGAAATTTTTGTACCTGGTGACAGCAAACACCATTCCTGCACTCTCGAACCCAGCATCTCGACTTTTGCTTTTGACAGACCCAAATCTCTGACCAAATCATTCAATTCGGACTGTGTTATCAGATGTGGATCGCTTGATGTCACACAGGGCAGATTTATATGTACGGACTTGTCCATGTATGCACTTAAGACTTGGTTATTTGTTTAGTCAGCTGTCGCGGTAAGACATATTGGTGAGCAACAACGGTCATGTTACTGCCGGCGTCAAACAATGCAGTGACTTTATGTCCATTAATAAGTACCTCTCCGGTATGTGATGATGTCAGGTGGTTGCCAAGGGCACACAAACCATATCCCCGCATCCACCTGCATTCTGCGTTGCTCCCGGACAGGTTGCATGCCAAGTGGCCCAGGGAGTTCGGAATAAGCTCTAGTTTATGTGGGAGAGACTTATTATGTGGGACATAATCCCTAGGGGTTCCACTAGTAGGCCATTCCGCTCTCTCGGACTTCGAGGCTGGCTTTGGTTTCTCTAGGAGCTGTATAAGCTCATCCATGGAATGGAAATCTGGGGTAAATGTTGTAGCAGCAGGTAGCAGGCAACCTGCTGCATGATCCGGACGGTGGTCAGATTAAACGGCCGTAGCCACTGACCCACCTGTTTCCAGAGAGCCATAGCTTGCTCAGGGATCGAACCCTCTGGATCAAATTCCCAGTGTCTTATTATTTTTACCTGCTGGCCCAGGAAAGCCCATTTTTACTGTGGACCTTGGTCCCAATCGGTGGCTCAGCTCTCTTGTCTGAGAAAGCATAATAAGCCCTTTTCTTTTTCTCCCCAGAAACCAGCCCACATCTGTGGGTCTCCGCCACACTCTCCTTTCGGTAAGACCTAAGCCCAGGGTTGTCTTTTTGGAGTGGAACCCGTACCAAGTCTTTCCTGACCCCCTGATGCACTCCCCATCTAGTAACTCGGCCCCGGTACTTTCCTACCTGGTTAGTTTCTTCTGGGGCAGCCTCCTGCCAACTACGCCACTGTGACAAAAGGAGACTCCAGACATGACAAAGGTTTGGGGCTGCCACCCGTATAATATGTTCCTGCCTGCAAAAGTAAAGAATTTTAAGGTCAGAGTAGTTTACAAGACTGAGTCCAAAACAGAACTGAAATCCAGAGGAGGGGAGTGAGGTTTTATAGGAAGTCTGAAGGAAGCGGTGTTTTCCTTGGGACCAGGACCAGAATTGATGTCGTCCTTGGGTCCAGGACTGAAGTGATGTGTCTCGAGTTGAGGGGGCAGCTCCTGGTGGGATTTCCCAGGAAAGGTCTGCAGGCAACTTTGAAAGAGAATTAGTACACCCTGCCGCCCCCTGGGCAGATGTGTTACTAGTAGTCTTTAAGCCCTTCAGCTGTCTCCTATTCACACGTGTGTGACAACAGTAGCAATGCTGAGCAACACTGAGATTTAAATAGGGTCATAGCTTTTTATTTTATTGTGAACAAGATAAACAAAATAGCAACATTAGCTATGACTTTAAAAATTCACAGAATATGCTGTACACTCAGTACTGGCTGACCTTAATGGCCAGGTGAGGTAAAACAAAGGAACAGCTGGATGAATCACTACATAAGCGGCTCTGATAATGTTTGAAACTAATAGTTGTCTCATATCTGAAACTCCTCATAACGGTTTAAATTGGAAGCAATGCTGCAGTGGTCTTGCAGATCTTTGTTGCTGGAGTTGTACAGGGTTAGTCATGCCAGTTTTTGATCTGAGGTGTTATCCGTATCTGCACACAGTTTTCTTATCTGTCCTTCACCCCAGAACAAAAGAGAAGCCATCGGTCCCTCACTTAATCGGATTCTGCAATGGTTCAATTAAATTACCCACAAAAATGTCATTTGAATAAAATATGAATTCCTAATAAGATGTGTGGCAAAGGACAGTACTAATGCTAAGCTGACAACTGAGGAGATAACTGATATGAAGCACTGCAAACTGGCAATAACAGGAGGCTAAATCCAATTATGATAATGCTAGGTAGTGTTCCTCCTACCAGAGGTCCTTACACCACTCCAGCCAACACTTGGCTTGTGTGCAGCTGCTGCTCAGCCATGCAAACCCACTTCATGAAGCTCCAGGCATACAGTTCTTGTACTGATGTCACAGAGGATGGGTGATTTTTACACACTCTATGCATTAGCACTCGACAGCATCCGCACAGTGAGTTTGCATGATCTGGCACTTCACTTCACATGCCGTGCTATTCTTGCTCCTTGAGAATTCCATTTCATAATGATGGCACTTACAGCTGCCCAGGGCAGATGTAGCAGAGCAGGAGCTTCATGTACTGACTGGCAAAGGTGGCATCCTATTAGACTGCCATAGTTTAAAGTCACTGAGCTCTTTAGTACAGCCCATTTTACTGTCATTGCCAGCTAATGGAGATTGCAGAGCTATGTGTTTCATTTTGTTCAATTGTTAACAATGAAACATATGATCTCATCCATTTGCAGAGGTCTTCACATATTTTATAGAGTATATCTTTTCCTCTTGCTCAAAAACAGTGTGCTAAATTCAAACATGTGCCACAAGGTGGCAGCATTGTTACTTTTTGCAGTCATGTTTGCATGCATTACTTGCTACTCTGGTACTGTATTTCTGTCTCTCTCTCTGTCTGTCTCTATCACCCTACTTAAGTTATCTCCCAAGAAAAGCAGTTGTAATTAGAAGAACTTATAAATGCTGAAGGAGAGATCCTTCTGAATGTCCCATTTTCGTTCTTTCTCTGCTGTGCTTAATGTTCAAAACATTGCATAGAGATTTCTTGGTACAGAGTGCTCTGGAAATGTGCCTGTGTAGCGGCTTTGGAATGGTTTCTGGCGTTTTGCAGGAGGACAGACACACACAGTATCCAGAATTGGCCGTTTATTCTATAAGACAAGCTGTAAGGGGTACAGTCAACACACGCAGTGACAGGCTCTCTCTGTCTCCTGCAACAGCGTTGTTCAGCTTTTTTTTAAATATATATAAATACAATGAAAACAAAATTACACAAAATAAATAATGAAATTAACACCAAATGAAACAAATACATTTCAACAGAAATCAAATCCTGGTCAAACAAGTGCAAAATATCTCCTTCTAAACCAAAAACATGTTCCATAAAAATAAATACTTTTTGTTATCCAAATTAACTTTCTCAAAACTATACAAATTTAACAAATGCATATTAACAATAACAATGGAGGACAAAGTATAATTAATATTGTAACATACCTATAAGGCAAGCAGTAAGGGGCACAGTCAACACACACAGCGACAGGCTCTGTCTCAGTCTCCTGCAGCAAGCCAACCTATACGCTAATGAGACTGGATCTCCTTCAAATTAAACACTTTTAAAATCCATTTCTGCCAACCAAAAGTGACAACAGAACCTCAAGATACATCAATAACCACATGACGTGATGTTTCTACGCAGTTTGAGACAGAATACACTATTTCAAAACTTGATAGCTTACATGATAGACGGAGAACATTGAGAAGTGTCTTACCTGCAACAGCGTCGTCCAGCTTTTGCCAGAAGTGCGCTGTTACGCTGCGTGTGCACCCTAATGGTGTTTCATTAATTAAAGCCCCCCTGCTACAACAGGTAAACAAGAACTATAATACAAAAGATACACTGGTTGCATTCATATTAAACAAAATCCACTACAGATAAAACAAAATCATTTCAGTATAAAAAAAATCCATAGTTTTGAGAATGTTCACTAAAATAAAAACATAATAAACTGATTTAGCCACACCTGCATACTGTTTCTGACTTATTTTTTTTCTGCTGCCATTCCAAAGGGTATGTGATATCCAACTGTTACTAATGACTCAACAGTGCAGATATGATTTAAAGTTTGCTGTATCCCTTGCTGAGGCTTCCTTTGATGGTGGGTTTACTCAACATCTGTCACTCTGGCTTTCCTCTACAATCTAAATCAAGAGTTACTTAAGTGTTTCTAGGTTTTCTTGTTTTGAAAAGTGTAATAGTATTGAAGTCTTCTAGTACAGTCTTGCTTTCACATTTCAATTATAAGTCATTTAAGATATGGTTGCTATTGAATACCTGTGGACTAATTACTTTTGACTTTGTATTTTTGCTTCTTAAATACAGTATTATTGCTTGGGTCTGTAATTTTAACTGTAATTTTCAACTTTGAAATTTTAGCTGTATGATTTGGTAATTTGAGTGTATTTTGGCCTTTGAGTTTTATAGTTAGTGCTCTGATTATTGTTTCTACTGCAGAGGCGTCAGCTAATTCCAAAGAACTGAGCAGGTGGCATGGAACCAAAGTAATGGAGGTATTATTTTGGAAAAAACTATTATCATTGTAGTGTGATTACTATTGACTAACGACTAAGTCTTGTAATCTCTGCTCTTTACCAGCAGTACCTAAATTGATTTTCCACACCGATGTTCACTTCAGTGTATCACTCATTCACTTCTACCGAACTCACTCTATATGAATACATAACTGTCACAGTTCTATTTGAGTTGCACAAAAAGACAGCCATGAGAGAACTGGGAAAAGAGACTTTTACTTTGCCAACTGAAGGAATAGTATTTGAATTTTATTCAGTATTGGGATTTTATTCAAACACACAGCAAACTTGTCAACTTATTAGTTGTTTTACTGAGGAATGGTACTTTCAGATTAAAAGAACTTGAAGACGTCTTCCTCGGAAGTGTTCAGCTGAAGGCAGGCAGGAGTGGAGCCACAGCCACAAAGAACAAAACATGATATAACAGAGCTGGCTTTAAAGCCTCATAACACTGTGTGATATATTTCTACAACTGGTCCTACGTAGGGAAACTTTAAGTTGTTTGAAAGTGTTTCTTTTGTATATGATTGTGGTTTGAAAATGTGTTTTCGTGGTGGCTAAAACGGCTCCAGAACCAAAGCAAAGTGCGATCGGTCACAATACACTGAAGCATGGTGCAAGATGCAACATGGGTAATGCACACCAAGGAACAGTACAGGTAAGCTAGCATGTGGAACATACTGTATGTAGTATCTGATTGATGTGGTGCCAGACATACAGACTTACTAATCCAGTAATACTCTTGCATAAAGAAATAGATCTTCTTTTTCTTTCTTTTTGTCTTACACACAATAGCTAAGTTAAGCTCAGTAGCTCTCTCTAGAGACCGCAAACTAACATATGTGGTGCCAGACATATTTGTCTTCCTACTTAGCAAAACTGTCATGTAAAGGACAAGGCATATAAGAGAATAGTTGAGGAGCACAAAGTTTGAGGTAAGGTTTAAATAAATGATGAATAAAAACTGTTAACTTGTATTTGTTAGGATTAAACCAGAGTTTTTGCCAGGTTTATTAAGTCTTTTTGTTATTATTTAAATTTAATTTTGAATTTTAAGTAATTAATTATGTTTTTTGTTTTTGCTCTATATATGTTTTTTTAATATATTGTTGTTTATTTTTCCTATTGTGTATTATGTTAAGTTCTTAAGTAATGTTTTCTGTTACTAGCCAAGTCTCCTTTACATGGAAGCCACGGAGACAGGGCCACCTAATGATGCAGCTGGAGGACTGCCATGGCAGGACTTTAAAGAAAACTGAAATCCTCTCTTAAGTTTTAAGTTATCTTGTTTCATTTCCTGATCTTTGATTTGGACCTCTGCAATTTCATTTAAGGCACCTATTTTTAGTTTGTGGCCTCTTTCATGACTGTGTGCTAACCCAAATGAATGTGCAAAGTGTCATTTCTTTTCACAGGCTTCTACCCTTTCTATAATTTGAATTTTAGTCTTTAAAGATATATGAAATAATTAAGTACTCACTCATAAATACTTGAAGTTCCACAGTACACATAATGTCAACAGCAATGACTAATTTCTATAAGGAAGTTGTACCATGACAGCACTGTAGGAAACTAGAACTTGAATTTGGCAATGCACCATATTTAATCTTATGCTAACCTCATTCTCAAAAGAGCTTTGTTCTCAGAGGATTCATTAAGTGAGATGTTAGTGTACACTGAAGGAGAGATAAACTAAATTAAATTTGTATCCTTTCTGTAAATAACTAAATCTCATGTAATTAACCTGTCCAAAACTACCAATAGGCTGCATTGGTGCCTATTAGCCTGGAAATAAGTGTTGCATGTAAAAATGTTGCGTACACACAAAAATGTTGTGTACGCCCATTTCCACATTCACATCGCGATGTATAAAAACTAAACTTAGTGTAAAGGCACTCACATTCTCATGCCAGCTCAAACCATAGTGTACGCAAGTTTTTGGCTCGGTTTTGCAAACTGGAGGCACCCAGTGTCAAAGCAGTGCTACTGCTCCTGGGTGGCTTCCATTTATTTTTTCACATCCCTGACTCTGCTTTATTAAATACACTGACATTACGCTTTTTTAGTTTAAAGCATTTGATTGTAACCATATAATGGTGGCCAAACTATTCCAAATACTATAGCTGCTTTAGCGTTGCTACTCTCAGTGAACCAGGTAGAGTATTTTAACCTACTGTAGCAGAGTGTGGAATCACAGCTCTTCAGCAGCTGATCGGAAAGCTCTACCGCAGATTGTGTCAAGAGCAGAGAGAATTATCGTGGTACAGTTTCTAGCACATGCTCCCTCAACCATGCGCATAGTCTATTTGAAATTCTCCCATTTGGCAAACGCTTCAGAGTCTTTCCTGCATGAACCTCACAGTTCATAATGTATAATGTTATTAAATGTGTGGAGACGGGGACAGCAATAGCGTTGAACTGTATTCAGGAATTGTATTCTTGCTGGGACTGGCACGACCCTGGATGTATAGATGGATGGAATAATTATACATGTATTATGAAGATATTTCAATGTTCCTTAAAAGTTTTGAAGAATTGGCATTCTAAGCTTACAGATGGCTTGATATTTATTAAAGAGATAATTGTGTGGTGATTGGTTACTTGGAGAAAGAAAAGATATGACAAGAATTAGGGGTCAGTACATGTGAAAGAGACAGTACTGCTGCAATAAATTATTTAATTGAAGGTCGCGCACAGTGCAGCAAGCAGCTTGCAGGAGGCAGGAACAATCTCTGGACACGGCGCCAGCTCGTCACTACCATTGTGTCACTGTGCCCCATATTTAATACATGCTTTAATTCATTTCATCATGAAAATGATATCAAGTATACATCTTAGTATTTAAATTGTTCAGAGAGATGTAATATCATGAATGTAATGTATTCTGTGTCCTGTTGGCGTTAGAGAAAGCCCGTTTAAGAAGCATGTTGTGATTCACACACATAAAGTATATGGAAGAACACACAGAATGCGAATCATTTAACATGCTACTTTAGTTACGATGGGATTTGAGAAACTAGTACATTAAAAGATTTAAAGATGAAATTTATGATGTTCTACTTTAATGACAAAATAAACTATGTGATTAAAGTGGAAATTTCTAGATTAAAGTTGACATTTCAAGCTTTTTTTTCCCACAGTTTCCCTATTTTTTTCTTTTCTCTGTACCCTGATAAGCTTCCATATGACACTCAGACGGTGGGCTACAACTCGTCTTTTCACGGTGATTTTGATATCTGACAACTTCTTGTTTGTTTCGGGCACTGTGCGACTTTCTGAACTTGAACTTTCGATCAACTTCCTTTTGTTGTTTATACAACTGCTTAAACCAACAAATAGTACATTTTTCATTGCCTCCACTTGGCATTCACTAATGTTTTTTCTCTGTGCTTTTGCCATTGTCTTTTCACAGAATGCTGAACTTAAGGGAATATTTAAATTGATTTGCATATTCAAAGAGATGTAATTCTGAGAGGAGGCTGGGAGGTGCGGCAGACATGTGCACGAGCGTTACATTTCATGCTGACCAGGATTTATGTAGCGGAAGTGCGTGGAAGTTGGCTCACGCATGGTTTTCTGCATCTGACTTTTTTGTGCGTACGCACATTTCAACTTTTGTCCGTACACCATGTCTTAGTGTGAATTTTACGCACAGCATTATGCATGAGGCCCAAGGACAGTTTACATTTGTTTTTAAAAAAACAAGTGGCTTTTAAATCAGCAGGGATATGTACAAGATTGCTGGAAGCTCTTAATCAAAATAGCTTGATGTATGAGCAATATGTTTCATAATAACATGTCACCTTTCATTTATTATGACTGGATTTTTCTTTAATTTTTTGTGCACTTTCAAAACTGACCATGTTCTACTAGGGGTCATTCTATGTGTTTTAGACCAAAGAAATCAATTTCTGCCATTTGTTTTTTACCCAAACCGATGTGTGTGGAAAACTGGTGTCACCACTTTGTGGATGTTGTGTTGTTTGTTACAGAGGCAATATTTCCCAGTTACAGTTATTTGGAGTTATTTCATTAATGCACATTTTGTACTCCTTCATGTTTAGATGTATTGGTTTACTGCACCAAAGAAGGTTTGCTTGCGGGTTGATATTGCCCTTTCTACCCTAAACAAAATAAATAAACTATAATTACTAGGGAGGTTATGCTAATCTGGGCATCCAGGGAATATATACAGCAATTTCTTAGTAGGTTACCTGAATAAATACTGATATTGTGAAGATATTTACCTGGACTGTTCATATACTAAATAATAAAGGTCTATAATTACATAATAATAGAGATAACTGAGTCAGCTGAGACAACAGCTGACTCAGTGTATCTTATAAGCAGATAAAGGAATGCTAAAGGACAAAACCTTATTTGAAAAGCACCTTGGGAGGATTCTGAAGTGTTCTTGCATTTAATTATGGAGTCCATAAAGCCATTAAACAATTTCCCTTTCTTATAATCCACCCTGTAACCTCTGATGTGAATACTGCATGTGTAAACCATTACAGTAAGGTTGGGAAACTCCATCATGCCAAATGAAAGCAAAGTTCAAACAGCTGATGTGTTTTCAGTTTCTGTATGCATCATCACAATGGTATGATGGAAATCACAGGCAGCTATGTTCCCATCTGATAAAAATCCTAGTCTGCTGGAATACAGTGAATTACTTTTTCAGATAACATTATAATTATACTGACATGCAGTACATAAATAATAATATTATACATATTGACCCTTTATTTTTTAAAGGAATTGTAAGAGTCCTCTATTTACTTATTATTATCAGGTAGTATTACTCTTGTTATTTTTAATAAATCCAGAAATGATGAGGTGTTTCAAGATATCAAGGAAGGAGTAAAATTAGGAGGTGTAGGAACACATCTTATTCCACTGCTAAGATTTGGAAGTCTTTGATGTGAGATACTTCTAAGGTCTGCACCAAAGGTCTCTATTTCAGTATGTGACTCTGTTCCGAGGCCCCAGCACTCCCTGTTAAGTTCAGTACCCAGCCAAGTATAGTTCTGCACTGTTTTTACACAATGGTGCTGTTTTGTTTCTTCATTTTTCATGTTGTTTTGTCAGGATGGAAATTTCCTATTCTTTCTGGGATCAACAATGGACAACATCAGAAGATAAGGCAGTTGGTGAGACAAATGCATTGGCGCATGATGGCACATGTGGCATGGCAGCCATTTTCACTTTAAAAAGAGGCCTGGGAACGTTGTTAATATCATCAACTAATCTGAAGTGTGTGAGGTAACCTGCAGTGAACTACTTTGTGGTTTTTGTATCACTATTATCTTTCTTTTTCTATTCTTATGCATTTAGCATATTTTGTTTTTCTAGCAGAAAATTTCACCAAGCATGTTATATAATAACTACAAATACAACATACTCTAGATCAGAGCTTCATTGCAGTCCACAGTTCATAATAACCAACAAATTTCTCATTCTAGGAAGGATTAAGATGACCATTTGAAAAGCCGTCCCATCGATAAGGAGTGCGTAAAGACTTCATCCATTAAGAGTAAATAAACCACTGGGCTTGCAGATCGATGCCTCACATCACTCTTCATATGACTTCTCTCCTGTCATATCAGTTGAGCCAATGAGATGGCTGCTCTATAATGTGACAATTGTCAGGATTAACTGCCTCATCCTCCACACTCATTCTCGTTCATTCTATCAAGGAGCAGTGATAATAAAATATATACTATATATACACAGTTAATTAAAGCCACAAACAAAAGAGCCCTTGCTTTCTTTATTTCTTACCTAATTTGACCAAATCATATGTATGTACTGCCTCCTTCTCAATTACGCCGTCTAAACCCTCATAGACCCAGTGATCATCAAAGGTGACTGTGTGCAGAGGGTGCAGACCTATAAATATCTGGGAGTGCAGCTGGATGATAAATTAGACTGGACTGCCAATACTGATGCGCTGTGCAAGAAAGGACAGAGCCGGTTATAGTACCTTAGAAGGCTGGCGTCATTCAACATCTGCAATAAGATGCTGCAGATGTTCTATCAGACAGTTGTGGCGAGCGCCCTCTCCTACGCAGTGGTGTGCTGGGGAGGCAGCATTAAGAGGAAAGACGCCTCACGCCTGGACAAACTGGTGAGGAAGGCAGGCTCTATTGTTGGCATGGAGCTGGACAGTTTAATATCTGTGGCAGAGCGACGGGCGCTGAGCAGGCTCCTATCAATTATGGAGAATCCACTGCATCCACTTAATAGTATCATCTCCAGACAGAAGAGCAGCTTCAGCGACAGACTGCTGTCACTGTCCTGCTCCACTGACAGATTGAGGAGATCGTTTCTCCCCCAAACTATGCGACTCTTTAATTCCACCCGGGGGGGTAAACGTTAACATTCAACATTATACATAGTTATTGTCTGTTTTTCACCTGCATTATTATCATTCTTTAATTTAATATTATTTATTGTATCAGTATGCTGCTGCTGAAGAATGTGAATTTCCCATTGGGATTAATAAAGTATCTATCTATCTATCTATCTATCTATCTATCTATCTATCTATCTATCTATCTATCTATCTATCTATCTATCTATCTATCTAATCACAAACAATTCCTCTTGACCCCAATTATCAAAAAGTGATGCCAGTTATGCTGATATTAAAAAGCTACACTGATTAAAAGAGAGTACATCTACCACTACACAGGTACAGGAAATAAATTGAAAATGAAACACCAAAATAACAGCAAATATATGGTTTAAGTATCATAAAAACTATAGACTTTTACTTCACTACAAATATTTCCAAACAGATAATTTTAAACTAATATTTTTTCATAAAAGCTAGGTAATTTACTCAACAAAAAAAATTCAAGCAAAATGAAATTTTAAATGACGTTTTTCTTCAATTACGGCTAAAAACAATTAAACGGATTCTAGTTTACCATGTAACCTAAATGAAGAAAGCTTCTGTTATTCATGATTGAGTGAAATGAATCTAACAAAACTGAATCAGCAACAAAACTCAGTTTTGCACTTTGCCAAAACCCCCCAAAAATATGAAAGAAATTTAGTTTTGCTTCCTGTGAAATTTGTGCAATTGCCACCTGTCTGGAAGCATTTTTCTGCATTTCTTCTGCCTACATCTGCCTGTCATTTAGGATGCACAAGTTAAGATTTAAAAAAAAGAATCACCAGACTCATTTCCTGTTATGTGTAGACACTTTGTTAAGCCTTCAGACATGTTGTATTTGTTCTGCTAAGACAATGAGCACATTATCAGTTATGATGACAATCTTGGCGATTGTAATCTTAAAGATGCATCAGAGACAGAAATAAAACTTCATCCTCCAAGGTGCATGCAGAGTATGAACCTTTACCTGCAGAAATCAAGAAAAAGGAAAAGGCTATTACTAGGTAATGGTGAGGGAGAGGAGGTTTTCTATGCAGCAAGCTCTCCTGTTCTCCTGCTCTCCTGTTCAGGAAACACAGTAATGTGCGGTAATGAAAAATACACACACTTGGGGTGATGTGAATGACAGGCACAACTAAAATTAATTTGACTAGAGTGCATGTGATTAACACTAGAATTACCAAAGCCTACGAAAAAACTCGTAATCCTGGCCACCTTAAATCCATTCACACCTCTCCATCAGTGTCTTTTGTGTTGTAAATGTGTCGATAAGCACAAGCAGCAAGCAGCTTGCTATCCCATCCCCCAACTGCCACAGAAAGGGCAGAAGGTTCTCTCAGCTCCAGTCTGTTTACCTGTGTGTGAGTTGCCTGGAGTTGTAGGGGGCAAATAATATATCATTATTTGGAATACATGCATTTCATGCCTGTTTCGTGTCTACAACAATCTATGTAAACACATTGTTAAAACAGAAATGTTTTTCATTTTTTTTCGTAGGCTTTAGTAATTCTAGTGTTAACAGCATTATAGAGCTGCAGAAAAAACACAGATAACACAGATGTTTGAATGACGCCTTAGGGAGCAATAGTCCTTGTTTTCTACACCTAAAGAAAAAAAACTTGTTAGTGAGGTTAAAGTTTCACAATTGTGAAATCTTTAGCAAAACAAAATTTTGTGTCAGTTTCAGGGAACTGTATGAGAATCAGACTTGGCTGTTTCACTCATCACCGTTCATAACAGTGGGAGAATACAATGAGATGACAAGCTGAAGGATAAAAGAGGCTGTTGTTGTTTACCAATGAAATAAATTATTTAAAAATACAACATACAGTACATAAAATATATCACTTGAAAACCATTTGAAAACAACTAGAGGAGCTGTTAACTTACCAGGAAGATGCTGGTACAGCATTTTCTCCCCAGTCACCATTAGTAAATAAAGAATGATCTATGGCTCACATCTACAGAAATCAACAATTATACTCTATATAGGAGCATAAGAAAGCCTCTGATGAAAAAAATAATAATGAAAATAAAGTTAACTGTATAAAAAAGAAGAAGAAGAAGTGATGTCTGTGAAGTTACTATTATTTCTTCTTCTGTATGGCCTTGTTTGATTGCTTGTCACAAGTTTAAATGTTTTTTCCCTCCAAACGCATACTTTACATAAATTAAGTCAGCCTACTTAAAGAAATAAGGTCAATTGCTAAAATAGAAAAAAAAAAACATTTTTCACAGAGTCTAGGAAAAGCAAACCCTAGAGGCCCAAGGTCCTTTTAAAAAGTGCATATGGCCCAAGCCAAAGGGTCACTCAGGCCCTCCCATGACATTTTACAATGCACAGATATGGATGGCTACTGTACGTGATTGTCATTCTAATGAGGGGGCTGTAAAGTTTGATGCCATTGTCTCTCATTCATTTCCATGTTCCCATCCATCTCAAGAAGGAAGATCTTGGTCAACGTAACATTGGTGCCAAGCAGCACAAGAATGAAGAAGAATTCCAGTTCAGAGTGAGTGGTCCTGCTTGTATGAATGTGCTTTGCCACAAACTGGCACCGCAATTCAAGATTTCTTTCTAGCTTTTGCATTATGTTGATGGAAGAAGCGTTGGTACATTGTGACTCTAAATTTGAAATGGCTGATCCAGAAAATGGAGGAGTGGGTAAAAAGATATTTATAACTGACATATGAGGAACTTTGTGTTAAACCGGCGAATACACAATCTTGGCTGGAAGGTTCACCTGTCTCTGGCAGAACCTGAAATACTGAAGTTTGTACTGAAATTTAATGAATAAGGGATTCAAATGTTGTGTACCTATCATCTTTGTTTTAGCTGCAGTTTTAAATGTACATTATTCCACTTCAATGTGTGTAAGTTTTTAATACCCTTTCAGAGGTACATTCAGGATTTTTGCATTCTCTACAGTGTTTGCATTCAATGTGAAAGTAAGATGTCAGCAAGGATAAAATGAAGCAATTCATGTTTTAATCTTTTCTTTACTTTCCGTAGGTCATAAATGTTTATTAGCAATCACAGGATCATTTTATTGCAGCACATATCTTCCAGATCTTCAAATAGCTCTGCACCATATCTATTTAAAGATTAGAAGATTCATCCCCCATAATAGATTCTTTTTTTTAGGCAAGTCATCCTGTAATTAAAGAAGCCAACCCAAGTTGCTCAAATCTTAAGTGCACCATCATAAGTCTGAATTAGATTACACCAGGGAGTTCTATGCTGCTTTGTGAAATGTTTTCAGACTCTGAAAATGGACATAGGTTGTGTAATGCCCACCAGGTCCAGGTGAGCTTCAACTGATTCTTATGCATCAGTCAGTTGTTGAAGTTACTAGTCCTAGTTTTCCAAGCCATAGAGGAGACCTATCCTTGCATGACTGTGAAGTTATCTTTGTATTTCAATACAGGGCCTCATTTCTTATTAATGTGTGGTATTCTCTGAACCTCCTTGACATTCTTCACATATACAGTACATACAATGGATTCAGACAATATTCAGACCCCTTCACTTCCTACACATTTTTTGTGTTGCAGATTTAACTTTAAGTGGATAACTTGCCATTTTTGCCCATCAATCTACATTCCATAACCCATAATGACAAAGTGAAAACATGTTTTCAGAAAGGTTTGCAAATGTAATAAAAATCAAAACCTGAAATCTTTCATTTGTATTTAGACCCTTTGCTGTTGTACTCCAATTTGTGGCCAGGTGCCTCCTATTTGCTTTAACTATCTTTTAGTTGTAGAACTTGACTGGAGTCCACCATTGGCAAACTGAATTGACTGGACATCACTTAGAAATGATGCATGTCAGAGCAAAAACCAAGCCAAGCCATGAAGCTCTAGGAACTCTCTGTAGAGGTTTGCCATGATCTGCAGATGTCTGCAAGTGTGGCTAAGTATTGGGAAATCCAGGATTCTCTCCAGAACCCACAGAGACCATCATCTCTGGAAAAACTCTGGGATGTTGTTGACCAGTTTCCACACCATGGTAGTAAACTGTGCACAGAGAGAAGACTACTTGATGGCCTACGTTACAAAAAGTGTTTAAAGCTATCTACGTCTAAAATAAATGGTATATCAAGGTCAAGATTATCTGTTTAAAACACTAACTTTAGAGCTACATTGTTACTGTTTTGGATATGTTTGGGATACTCCTTGAATGTGTGTAGGGCCACATGGTCCAAATGTGTTAACTTCTCTCTTTGGTCGGCATGGACTGATATTGAAAGTGCTTGTATCGCTTAAATCTGGGGTTTGGTGATGGTTGTGGAGGTGAAAGGAAATTTTCTTTTCTTTCATGGAAACATATTATTTTGCCATTTACTTTGAAAGTTCCATTGTATGTGTGCTTATTTGATTGAAATAAATATTGAGCACACAAAAAAGCAGCAAAGGGCTGCAATAACCTTAATAAGTTCTTGAACAACATCAAGAAATTGTTCAACATATTAGGAAACAAAATTAATTTCCTTTTTACCAGTTTAGGGTAGTATAAGACATCATATTCCAATTTAATTATGACAGGTGGATTAGGATTTTTCCCATCAGTCAAGACAAAAAAATGCACAAGCCATGTAGTATAGGACACCATAACAGACTTTTCCTTACCCAATGTTATTCCATCTGGGGTTACTGCCAATATTACCTTCAATGGGTTATGTCTAATATTAGATCTGACACTAAAAGAAATACAGAATGTGCAAGAATTGAAAACCAGAGTGCTCTAAGTGACTGTTGACAGTTCAAATCTTGTCCTGGATATATTTTAGATATCTTAAAAAAAGATATATGTGCACAATGTACAGTTTGTAGCTGGAATATGGCATGCTCAAATTGAACAGAAATACATTTTAAGAATAGTTGAGGTCTATTCTTTATCTGAAATTTTAATTGAAATGTTACCTTCCCCTCATCCTCTGAGATCACCTAAAGTTAGCTTACGATGGCCTGCGTTATGATGGCCAGAAGCACTTGGTAGAATATCCTCATAGTTTTGATACTTGTCTGTTTCTTAGATCGCTCTTTTTTTGATAAACACTATTTCCATTGCAGGGTATGCATCATGTATAAGACAGGAAACAAATCTAAACAGTATGTCAGGCCATTCCAGAGCATATCTTCATATACTGAAACAAATCAGAAGTCAGAAACACGTACAGTGACTTCAGTTTTCCAAACTCTTCATTTTTTTCATATTTTGTTATGTTGAAACCTTATGCTAAAATTGTTTAAATTCATTTTTCCCTCATCAAATAACACTCAGTAACCCAAAATGACAAAGCAAAAACAGGATTTTAGGAATTGTTTCGATTATCTGAAAAATAAAAACTGACATATCACATTGACACAAGTATTCAGATCCTTTGCTATAACACTTGAAATTTCTCTCAGGTACATCTCATTCTATTGATCATCATTGAGATGTTTCTACTTCTTGACTAGATTCCACCTGTGGTCAATTCTTTATAGGAAGTCCCACAGAGTATCAGAGCAAAAACCAAGCCATGAGGTTGAAGGAATTACAGATCTGGGGAATGCTACAAAAATGTTCCACAGGACTGATGTTTCCCAAGAACACAGTGTCCTACATAATTCTTAAATGGAATACGTTTGGAACAAACACAACTCTACCTAGAGCTGGCTGCCCAGCCAAACTGAGCAATCGAGGGATAAGGGTCTTCGAAAAAGAGGTGAACAGGGATCAGATAGTCACTATTGCTGAGCTCGAGGTAACTGTTTTGAAATTTTCAGAAGGACAACCACCAACAAAATCTAAGCTTTGTGGCAGAGTAGTCAGATGACACTTGAAAATCCAGGTGGAGTTAGCAAAAAAGGTTCTCAGACTATGAGAAACAGGATTTTCTGGACTGATAAAACCAAGATCAAACTGTTTCTTCCCAGTTCTAGGCATCATATCTAGAGGAAACTAGGGACCGCTCATCACGTGTGCAATACCATTCCAATTATCAAGTGAGCTGTGGAGTTGTTCTTCAGTAGTAGGAACTGAGAGACTAGTCAAGATTGAGAGAAACCTGAATGGAACAATTAACAGAAATATACTTCATAAAAACCTGCTCCAGGGCATGCTGGACCTCAGACCGGGACAAAAATTCATATTCCAACAGGACAATCAATGCAAGCACAAGGCAAAGGGAACACAGGAGTGGCCTGGGGACATCTCTGGGAATAACCTTGAGTTGCCCAGCCAGAACATAGACTTGAGCAAAATGAAACATCTCTGAAGAGACCTGAAAATAGCTGGCCACTGACAGTTTTCATCCAACCAGACAGAGTTTGAAAGGAAAAGAATGGCAGAAAATCCCCCAAAAAAAGATGTGTGAAGCTTGTTGCGTCATACCCAAGAAGATTTGCAGGCTGTACTTTCTGCCAAAGGTGTTTCAGCAAACTAATAAATAAGAGTCTGAAAAATTGTGTCAATGTGATATTTCAATTTTTTTATTTTTAATGAATTTGCAATAATGTCTAAACTCCTGTTTTTGCTTTATATTATATTATATTAATACTTGGGTATTGATTATTGCTTTATAAAGTAAAATGAATCTAAATAATTTTAGCAGAAGGCTACAACATATCAAAATTTTTAAAAAGTGAAAGGATCTGAATAATTTCTGAAAGTACTGTGTGTCCTTAAGATATTGAAAGAAAAGAAAAAATGAGTCAAATAAATAGAATTTCTCTGTACTCTTTTAGTTGTTATAATACTGAACCTATAAACCTTTAAATATGTTAACATGTCTGCTAAAACAAAAATATTTTTAATTTAGGAATAACAAATTGACAGACTGGACTCGTATTGTTCTGTCAGTAGAGATAACTTCAAATTTGAAAAATAGAGTAGGTGAATATTTAGGTCAAACTATTAGATTAAGAAGTAATGTTAATATTACTGCTCAGTAATTTGTATATTGACTGAATTGTTTCTGATTTTTACTTTTCCTTTGATAGAATCATTAGTGTTCTATACATATATCGTGTATGTTTCTAGTATTTACTTCCGATTTCAGAGCTCATTAGGTCAGTGTCCAAAACCTAGCCTGGGGCCTCATGCATAATGGCATGTGTAGAATTCACACTATAACATGGTGTACAGACAAAAGCGAAAATGTGCGTATGCACAAAAAAATCCAGATGCATAAATCTGTGTGAACGTCAACTTCCACATTCTTCCGCTCCATAAATCCCGGTCAGCGTGAAAAGTAACGCACATACCTGCTGTCCCGCCCCATCTCCTCCCAGAATTATGCCTCTTTGAATATGCAAATCAATATAAACTGCCCTTAAGCTCAGCATTCTGTGAAAAGGCAATGGCAAAAGCACTGGGGAAAATAGAAAAATTTTAGCGAATAGCAAATGGAGGCAAGGAAAAATTTACTATTTGTTGGTTTAAACAGTGATATAAACAACAAAAGTAAGTTGATCAAGTGACATAGAATGTTGGAGAAACTCGAAAGCTCAAGTTCACAAAGTCGCACAGCGCCCAAAATAAAAAAGAAGTTGTTAGATATCAAAGTCGCCATGAAAAGGCGAGTCGTAGCCCACCGTCTGAGTGTCATATGAAAGTTCAGAGAAAAGAAAAAAAAATAGGGACACAGTGAGAAAAAAGCTTGAAATGTCAACTTTAATCTCAAAATTTCCACTTTAATCATGTAGTTTATTTTGTCATTAAAGTAGAACATCATAAACGGCATCTTTAAATCGTTTAATTTACTAGTTTCTCAAATCCCATCGTAACTACAGTAGCACGTTAAATGCTTTGTTTTGTATGTGTTCTTCTATGTCCTCTAGGTGTATGAATCACTATGTGCTTCTTAAACGGGCTTTCTCTTCCTCCGAAAGGACACAGAATCCTTTACATTTGTGATATTACAGCTCTCTGAATAATTAAAATACTGAGATGTATACTTGATATCATTTTCATGATGATAGGAGTTAAAGCACATTGTTAAACATGGGAACACGGTGGTGCAGTGATAGTGACGACCTGGCGCCCTGTCCACAGATTGTTCCTGCCTCCTGCAAGATGTTTCCTGCGCAGTGCGCGACCTTCAATGAAATAATTTACAGGAAAGTCTCTGAATCATTTGTCATATGGGAGCAGTTCAAATAGCGCATGGTTGAGGCAGCGTATGCTTGATGCTCTATACCGATAATTCTCTTTCCGATCAGCTGCTTTAGCGCTGTGATTTCACACTCAAATACAGTGGGATAAATACACCGAGTGGTGCATTGAGAGGAACAACACTAAAGCAGCTATGGTATTTGGAATATTTTGGCCATTCCGTGGACCATTATTTTGTCACAGGTTAATTACAATCAGATGCCTTAAACTAATAAACAATATGCAATTCATTTCAGTGTGTATGATAAAGCCTTGTCATGGATGTGGATCTGAAAAAGAAAGGGAAAATGTGCGTGGCTTTACGGCAAAGTTTAGGTTTTATACATCACGATTTGAGCATGGAAATGGGAGTATGCAACATTTTTGTGCGTACGCACCATTTATACATGAGGCCCCTGGTCATTGTGTGTAAAGAATGTGCATGTTCTCACCACACAGACCAGGTACTTTTCTCATCCCAAAGATCTTTATGTTAAGTTGATTGGAAACTTCAAACTACCCTTGTATGATTGAGAGACTCCTGTAATGGAATGGCCCCCCAGTCCAAGGCTGGGCTGTACTGTTCAGGTAACACTGCCAAGACAGACTCGTGCTCACTATGACCCAGAGCTGGAGTTAGCATGCCCAGAAAAAGGAAGGATGGAAAGTAATTGTTACCATGCAAGTAAATGAGAGTAATGTCATTTTACATGATTCATTTCAAAGTCAACTGCCTATTATTCTGTAAAACTTTTTCTTTTCAATCATTGGAAAAACAAGAACAATCATCTTTACTGCTGTGGCAGAGAAGGAGTAGGCAGATGGCATTATGGATGTGTTAAAAGATTAAAAATTAACCTAGACAGCATTTGTGTGCTTTTCTTTATAGCTCCACATGTGCCATTAAACTTGGGAGTTTCACATGGGCAGGGTCAGGTTACTTGTTTCTGTAAAATTTTCTTACAGACCTGTACTTTGGGTGCTTGATCTATAGCTTTATTTCTAATAAGAACTTGCTAAAACAGAAAACTACTCTCATATTCAGATGAACCAAATGCATGCCTACAGTTAATGTCATGGGTGAGTTTTATTTTTTGTATTTACTAAATCTACAAAAAGTCACGAGTTTGAACAGTCTGGCCTTTAGGTGCATAGCAATGTTCTTCTTTTTTGCTTTAGCCTCCCAATTAGATAAATGATAGATGGACGCTGTTTAGTTTTGCTGGGGTGATAGCACATAATTCAATACCTAATTAATGATAATTCGCTATTACCGATTTTGAAATGTTTGTTTCCAGCCTCATTACACTCTGGCCTTTAATGGTCACTGCCTGCTACTCAGAGCAAAGACATTTTATGGGTAATTAAAATGTTTGAGAAGTCTTCAGCACATCAGATCTTACAAATATTTTTGCTGGGTTGCAGTTTATTTATTCTTAAGGGTTTAATTCTTATTTAATGAGATTTACGGACACCTTGTGTGAGTTCATGTCTGTGTTTACAGTTTAGGCCATGCTAGGTATGTGAATTCTCTGATCGACTCCTGTATGTGTTGTATTAGAGGATAAGTTCAGAATTTTTCAAACCAGTTATTTCTTCACACTTATGGTATATATTGATTAACCACATGAAATCCTATTCACAACTGGAGCATTTTTTGCACAAATTATGTGCATGTTGCGATATAATATATGAATTGTTCACAATTTTCCAGATTTGTCATCACATGCAAAGAAAGACTGTGAGCGACTGCAAGTGTGGATTTTTTCAGTGAGTATTGTCTAGTTGTCTACAGAATGGAGACAGCAATTAATTTAATTATTTCAATAAAACGACAAGAGAAATTTCTTGAAGTGAAATGGAAACCATGTTCTGGGAGTGAAAATTTGGGAGACGAACAGTCATGTGATGAGCTCAACCGGTTTTCTTTTGAAATGGCTGAATCTCACAATAATGTTTCCTTTTTTTCCCTAAAATGACACAGATACCTTGTTGTACAATATACAGCATGTGCAATCTCAAAATACAGATCAATTCTTTTTGTTTGATAAGGATTTTTTTCATGTTTGGACTTGTGCCCCTTAAAGCCCATTTTAAATCACAAGAATGGGCATAGTATTTAGTATACTAAATACATAGTATTTTTCACAACCTATGAAAAAGGATTCACTTAAGAATTCAATTTTCTGTAAATTAATATATACCATGACTGGAAAGACATAAATGATATGTAAAACACCAAAATGATATGTAAAACAGAAAAGGAGTTGAAATTATTATTTTGCCTTTTTTATTTAATACATAACAACAACCAAACCTTTTTGGACTGAACATCAACACAAAAAGGTGAATGTCCAAAATTAATAGTGTGGGACACATTTTATTATCAAAAGGCTTTGAGCTCAAAAACTTGTGAAGAACTTTCTCTCACAATTCATCTGAGAGCGGAAGATTTCCAAAGCCGTATTCTCACAGATTTCCTTCCGATGGTCCTCAAGTAACTTCTCATACTTCTCCCGTGAGCCGTCCTTAGCGTTGTTCTTCTTGAAGGCGTAGTAGGGGCTGTCCTCTGTGATGTTCAGGTGCTCTGAGATGTAGGGCCAGAGTCTAGAGCAAGGCAGCAGTGCAATCACCATGTATATTTTATTCCTCTCTAATTGTGCCACTCTTTGGTATGAGCTCACATACTCGGCGACGGCTTCATTGGGCATAATGCTGTCTGTGTTCTTTTGGGAGTGAAACATAACAAGGAAAATAGAAAATTAAAGAATTTAGTAACAAAGGAACAGATATTGTATTGATAATGCACCACATTTGTCATTGCTCTTTCTGTACTTTGAGGTTTCTATGCTCAGTGGCTTAGTGTAATTGTGAAAATGATTATCCACATGCACAATGGAGCAGTGTCATTTTATATATACGGTATTTATGTAAGCAAATGTACACATATATATATATATATATATATATATATATATATATATATATATATATACATTTATATATCTATTGTGCATGTGGACAAGCATATATATGTGTGTGTTCAATGTTTGCTGTCATGTGTACATAGTATATTCAGATTTTTTCTTTTATGTAGTATAATAAAAACAGCAAAAAACATTTCTAATTTCATTTACCTGAAACTTGTCACTTGCAGTGCAAAAATAAACTAAATTGAATTGAATTGATAAGGTGGGGGGGGGGCATGACTTCTGTTACCCAGATCCAGAATTCCAGAACATTAATAAATGTAGGCACTGTTTCTGTGGTCTTTGCACATTCTTCTTGTATCTCACTAGTTTCCTCCTGGTATTCTGGATTTATTCACATTGCAAAGACATGGCCATTAGGTGAATTGATGACTCTAAACAAGCACAGTACAAGTGAATATCTCCTGCAGTGGCTTGGCTGTCTGTCCAGAGTCGGGTCAGTCTCTTAAAGGACAGGACTGGTACTTTTCAAATCAAAGTTATGTTGTCCTAAACCTGGTATATCTCAATTTTCCCTGGGAAACTGTGTTCTTAATTGAAGCATTTTACAAAATGACATGCCTACAGGGTCTCAGCCAAAATGCGAAAACAAAAGTCATGCTATTTTTTTTTTCCTGTGGAAAATTAAAGTACACCATTACTATGAAAAAGTAACTTTGACTTAAAAAAAATAGCAAACTTAGACTGCATAGAATTTCATAATGAATGTATAGGCATCCCATAAGGGGAATAAAATAAATTTGTCAACTCATGCAACACCATTATGTGCTTAATTTGTTTACCTGGAACAATGAACATGTTATGTGATTCCATACTTATGGGATACCCTGCACATATTTATATTAAGATCTATATGTGTAAATTCATACAGGATATATTCTATTGATCATGTTTATTTTCATACTAACTCTAAACCCATTTTTTCTGTTACAACAGTGCACTCACACACATAACCAGGCTTTCTAAGAGTGGAGGCAATGTGAGCTCCATGTCTTTTGGATGTAGGAGGAAACCCAGGTGCCTGAAAAAAAAACCCAATTTCAGCTACTGGTAGAACATGCAGACTCCCCACAGATCAATCTGAAGTCTGACCCCAGACTCATGTAGGTGTGAGGCTACCATTCACCTAAATAGCTAGGGATTCTATGTGCTCCACAACAAAATGGGAACTGACCACCTTGTGCCTATAATTTTGGAGGTGTTCACTGGTTTAACACAGCACTAAAGCTAAAAATGTTAAGAAGAATAAGAACTGACATTTCATTGTAGAGTATACAGTATTGTGAATGTGCATGTAAACATGTTTTTGTATAAGGTGTGTTTTATTTATGTATATACAGTGGATATGTTATATTCTATATATAACAGACACTATAATTGAAGAAACTGTAATGAAGACGCATTCTGACATCATAAAAATAAACTCACATTTTACACTGGTTTATACACAAAGCATTAACTTTTAGAAAAAAGCAGTCTGATGGGTTGTGTTGATGAAGTCTTTTGATTGTAGTTTGTTTCCCACACTGTGGGTTTCTTTTGAGTTTTAGTTCTTTCTTGGGACAACATTCAGAAACTAGTAAGCCTCCCGGACCACTGTAGTTCTTCATGTTTATCTTTATTATAAACTTTACTATAAATTTAATCTTTACTATATTAAGAGAGACATCTCTAGGCAAAAGCAAAAATGTTTCTCCTTATAGCTGACCCTTACACGTCTGTCCTTTTATTCATTATGCTAGACTACATTTTCCACCGGGAGCTGCCATTATTGGGTTTCAGCTCATTATGGAAGATATTCTTATACATATTCACATTTATTTATTTTGCCGACACCTTTATCCAAAGCAGCTTACAACATTTGAGATACAATTGGTTACATTTCTTTTCTTTTTCCAATTGGAGCACAGGCAGGTGAAGTGACTTACTCAGGGTCATACAGTGTCAGTGGCAGCATTTGAACCCACAACCTCAGGGTTTGAAGTCCAAAGCCTTAACCACTGCGCTACACATATCCACATGCACTCATCTATCAACCTATCAATCCATTGCATACCACACCCAACCCATTTTAGGCAGGGTCTTGGGGTGAGCAGCACTGGGCGCAAGGCAGGAACATTCTGCTTAGAATATGTAGGAGGAAAGAAGAGGGCTTATAATAAACTCACATGAACTTGCAAACTTTACACAGACACTGGCTTTGATTGAACCCAAGTCTTTAGAGCAGACATATTGCTACTGCATTCCTGCAATATAGTTATTTATAAAATACTAGTGCAAGAAGTGGATATGTAAATATGTATTTTTCTTTATGTTTTGACAATTAATATTCATTTTTGTTATATATTTTCTTAACTATGTTAGATGTGCTTTAGCACTAAATATTTTAGTATAATTACTGACTATTGCCATTATTTAACTTTTGATATAACCTGAATGCTAAAGAAGAACAGAAACAAAAATAAAATTATGGTGTTTTACCTTTAGCCTTGTTTCTATCAACATTTCCTTGTAAAATCGATAGTAGCCATCAGCTATGTGGCTAAAAAATTCCTTCAGATCTTCAGGCAACCATGGCTCCTTGACCACAGTGCTCAGGATGTCATACACAGCTTTGATATAGTAGACATCTTGAATTGTCATATTAGTATAGCGCTCTGCCTGCAAGGTGTTCAGGTTCATATCAGTCAAGAAGTTGGTGTTTATTATCAGGTTCACAATGTCCATGCTGTGGACCCACAGCAAGTCATACAGACTGAGCTCTTCTTGGTTCTCGATTGGCATCTCAGAAATCAAAACGTGAGCTTTGAGTTGCTTTGCTGAAACTTTGACTTTATAACCTATTATACCTTCTTCTCAATCAAAACAGTCTTACATTTCTTTAAATCTGAGGCTTTAACTGAAAGGCTTCCTCCAATGATTACCTAGAAGAGATATGAGATGAGCAGAGAAGAGAGGTATGCTAATGGTAAGGCAGAGAAAGATGATGGGTTTATATAGTTACAGGGGAGGGGAGGGATGGGCAAAATACAGAAGAAAAAGAAAGAGATGTGAGATGAGGTGGAGATGTGAACTTAACAGAGGGAGGTGTTTACAGCACATAAAGAGAAGAGAGGAACTAGAAATGTCTGTCTGGTAATAACTTTCTGTATTAATAATGAAACAATGATGTTCAGTCACAATCAACATGACCTTTTACTTTCCATTCTGCACTAGAACTAGCAGCATTGATTTACTCCATAGTGGATTACATTATTGAGAGTCACTTGAATTTAAAAGGAATGGATTGAATGTCTTCAGGATGGAGTAAAAGATTTCTGAAGAGAAGCACTTCCATAAAGCCAGTTCTCTTTTGAGTTCTGATCAGCTTTCATAGAATTGCTGGAGATCTGTTATTTTATTTACTTATTGTGAGAAGTAGCATAATGGAAATATGGATGAGAACATTTTAGCAGAATAAAGGTTTAGGATAAGAACCAGGAAACTGTGAACCACTTAACAGGGTCAGTCGGAGAAACTGGACTTTTGCAAAATATAGATGGTCAACAAAAATTTGTGAGCCTCAATTGCCTGTGATGTATAGGACTGAAGAAACTATGCATCAGATTATGAAGCACAAAGTCATAGATACAAAGATTATTTTTGAGGCTTTTGTGTTACCAGTTTATTGTCCGATTTTTTTTATTTTTGTACTGGTACAATGAAGATTTGGAAAACCAGTAGGCACAATTTCCCCAGGACCAGAGAAATCAGAAACCAAAAGCAAGACATTTTAGCAAGAAACCATACCCAATATGCAAAACAAGAATCAAAGTGCAACAAAAACAAGCAACGTTTTAAATTCCTTGAATCGTTTAGAATTACTAACTAACTGCACTAAAGTTTAAGTAACCAGTCTATAAAATAGCATACCACCATCTTAGCAGCAGTTTGATGACACACACTGCAACTTCTGGCAGCCGCACAGATGCAAAGGGGAGCCTTTGCCAAAACATTACAGTCACGGCAATGGCAATGCTAATACAGCACTGCAAAAAATCAGTGTGAAAAAATGAGAAAAAATAAATAAAAAACAAGAAAAAGGTATTAGAATCAAGCAAAATTATCTGCCAATATAGTGAGAAAGTTTAACTTATTAACTTGTTAAATTTTCTAAAAATGAGATTATATATCTTACACATAAAAAACTACTCAAGTCAGTTATGCTTAAAATAAAAAAAACAAGATCTATTATCTCTTTTCAAGATTGTCTGGCTTGTTAAGATTTCATTTTTTGCAGTGAGGAAAGCTACCTGATTATAAAATGGATATGCCATCTTTAAAACAGTTGAAAATAATTAGTAAGAACAACAGAAACGTGCAGTAAAGAGGACTGTTAAGAAGACTCTACACTGCCTAAACTTAGAGACCCTGAATTATTCCCATCTCTTATCAGAATGAAGAGTAGAGAAGAAGGAGAGTCCATCACAGCTTTGCTCAAGATAGTCTGAAGATCACAATAAATTGGAAAAAGCTCCCAAAAACTCAAGGTGGATCTGATTTTACTGGGTCCATGAAGCTGTATCAAAGTTGTCTCTAGACATTTACCTTTAGCCAGTCATCCCGGCTCTAAACCTCCCCAGTTTGTGTCTACTGTCATAGCCCGATGAAGCCAACAGGACCACATCATCTGCAAAAAGCAGAGATTTGATCCTAAGGCCACTGAACTAGACCCTAGAAAATCTGTCCACAAACCGTATATGGACTGGTTGAGCATACTCCCATGAATCCTCCAGATTCCTCTTGTAGGTTAAAATGTGGTCCCGTTGTGAAACACCTGGGACAAAATCTGATTTGTTCCTATTGAATCTGTGGGTAGACCACAAGCTGAATCCTCCCTTCCAGAACCCTGCATTTTTGAAGACATTGCAAGGAAGCTCAGCCAGAAGGCAGAGCTCTCAATTTACAGGAAAATCTATGTTCCTACCCTCATCTATGATCACGAGTTTTGGGTAGTGTTGGAAAGAACTAGATTGTGAATACAAACTGCAGGAATTACTTTCCTTCGTAGGCAGTCTGGGCTCAGTCTTAGAGATAGGGTAGGAAGCGCAGACAAACGTGAGGAGCTCAAAATAGAGCTGCTGCTTCTCCGTATTGAAAGGAGTCAGTTGAGGTGGTTCAGACATTTGAATAGGTTGCCTCCTTAGGGAGGTGATTCAGGCAAGTTCAACTGGGATGAGACATTGAGGCAGACACAGGATGCCCTTAAGAGATTCTGTCTCTCAGTTGACCTGGTAACACATTAGTTTTCCCCCTGGAAGAGCTGGAGGAGGTGGTGGAAGAAAGGATGTGTGAGAATCATTGCTAAGACTGCTGCCCCTGCAACACAGACCTGGATAAGTGACAGAAAATGGATGGATGAGGACTGATTTAGATCATTTATGTTAGGTAGAATGCCCAGTGAGGGCTGGGTGGTCTTGTGGCCTCGGAACCCCTGCAGATTTTGTTTTTTCTCCAGCCCTCTGGAGTTTTTTTTCTTTTGTTTTTTCTGTCATCCTGGCCATCGGAACTTACTTTATTCTTTGTTACTTAGTATTGCCTAATCTTATTTTTATATTTTGCTTTTTCTTTCTTGCAACTTGTAAAGCACTTTGAGCTACATCGTTTATATGAAAACGTGCTATAGAAATAAATGTTGTTGCTGTTGATTACTCTTTTTAAATACACTTCTAATTACCTAAGTATGTGATTAGCTTCATTTCTCATGTCCTTTCAAGTTACTGCTAAACTGACCCTAGTTTTGCACACACTTTTTATTTCTCAAAAAGTATAACTGAAGTCTCCAAGAAACTAACAATGGTGTCCCTTCGGAACCATCACTTTCTTGTTATTGTTTTATTAGTTGTATAAATTGCTTTACAGTGAATGAATTTCAGGTCAATTGAACAGAGAGTGCAACAGATTATGTTCCTTATTACAATAATTAAATATTTCATAATCTGTGAGGCAGATGTTAAAATAGATTTAAGATTCTTTCAATTCTGCCTTACAATATCAGTTTAATTTCTTTGAACTGTTGCAACAGTAGTAACAGTTGATAGATTGCTCAAATCAAGATAAAAATGTCTTTTTTCTGTAAATATAAAGGAATCTGAAGGACAAACTTAACAGGCAATTTTACTAAAGCATATTGTAGAAAATTGCAGGACATGATAAAACATCTCACTGCATTCTGTGATGAAAAATTGCAGCCATTAAAGGAAGATTCTGAATCCTGAATTTTGAAAGTCCTGTAAATTGGGAAAATCCTCTGAAAGGCAGAGACAAGAAAACAATTGAGAAACTAACTCTTCAAATCAGAAACTATGGAATAAATCTTCATCACTTGTGAGTTTACTTTTTTAGTTTTGCAAGATGTCATTGGGCAATCAAAAAATGTTATGTGTAGGATTGTATCACTTTTACTTCTGCTGATAATATAGTGTGTTGACTGTACCTTGCTTTGTTTCAGTCTTACAGTAAATCACATGGTTTACTTTTGCTTTACTGATGACATCAGCTGATTGCATTCAGTTCAACTTGTCAAAGACAGTTTTTATTTCCTGGAATTGTTGCAGCAAAGTGGATTACCTCTGTCTAATCACACTGTAAATACTTGCTATTTCCTCCTTTGATTTTCTTTTATTTTGAGTACTTCAGTCCATTGACCACCCTGCCTGCGTCAGTATAGTCAGCTGATGACAGTTAATCATCTCTCATTAAAGCGTTGTCTCTACCCTCACAACATCATCAAATGGTGATTCAGTGCTGAGCCTTTACAGCTTTTTTACGACATGATTCTGATGCTCCTGGATGTCAGGTTTTTCATCCCAAACCTTTTTGATAATGATTAACCATCTTAACATATCATACCTGTTATTCTGTGTTTTAGGACAGATGACATTTAGGACGTTTTTTGAGTTGTAAAAAAGCAATGTGCCCTAAAAGGAGAGTGAAATCTATTAAAATATATGATTGGTCAAAACGGGCCTGAATGATTTAGCATGGTTTGTGTAACAGCTGCACAAAAATGTGACATTTATTAAAAGCTTTCATATTTCTGTGCTGAAAAGATGACATTTGGGTGTTTTTATGGGTTATGAAGAAACATCCACAAATGTAGTGAAAAATCCACTAAAATCAGTAGGGCGTAAAAACTAAACCGAAAGACACGGCAAGTAAAGAATTTTTAAAAGCTGTACGAATTATGGTATGTTTAATTTTTTTCCCTGTTTCATCCTGAACAAATGAAATATAGGGTGCTTTAATTAACTTCAAACATAAAACCTTGTCAAATGTGTTTCAAGGACGTTATAAGTGTAAACTCTTTCTTCTCCCTATACACACCTTCATTGATTCAATTTTTTCATTTCTTCCGTTTAGTTTTCTGATTTGGCCTTCTGATACCTCTTTTGCTTTGCACGTTTTTTTTTTTTGCAGTTTTTTAGATTTCTACATTTTTATTTATTTATTTCTTGACTAGTTCTATATCTGTTTTCTAGTCCCTAATTTGCATATTTGCCTTATTGTTCTCCGTCTAACCTACAGTGCCTCAATATGCTGCTGTTGACCAATTGTGAATAGCATATCAAGCTAAAAACAAGGTGACAAGAACATTTTACATCTTCACAAATAGTCATGTCTAAAGGGAGCACCAAGGAAAATTAAGGTATGACACTGGTTAACGGCATGAGATCATTAAAATTTTCCACAAAGATATTTCAGTTGGGCAGTGTATTTAAAATGAAGGTGCACTAAAGTCAAAAATCTTCTAAAGCCCAACAGGAATCTCTACTGTTTAACAATAATTAGAGTAGACTGCTGTGCCAGTCTCTTCTTCTATCAGTCTTATTGATGAATCAACATTTTCTAGTCACTTTCACAATGCTAGCATGTGTTAAGTTCATATTGGTTTTCTCTGGGTGTTTCAGTGTACTGTATTTACACCTCAAATAAATTAACATTTATCAGCAACTGTGGTGAGCTTATATTTCATTCAAGGCTCCCTCTTCATTTGTCAGATGCTGCTGTGACAGGCCCTGCTGCCCAGGGATCATGTAATTGGGATAGTTGACTCAGGATGTGGATATGTGAGTGGATTTACTTTGTTCTCATATACATTCTAAACTCATGTTTTTTTCTTTATGTTGGTTTTACATCTCTGCACATTTTTAGTATAATTTTCATATATACATCCTCATATTCATACATGCAGCCAGTCTGCATTTAGAATTATTATGTAGTAAACCTTTTGTTAGTGTGAAACTGAGGGACCTCATTCTTTTTAACAAAGATGTGATTCTTTACCTGTGAGCAACATTTTACTTTCAACCACTGTGTATTTTTATTTTTGAGGACACAAAAAGTTAATTTGCCATGTTATTATTAATATTTTTTCATTTATGTTCTTCATCTGTACTGTAATAAGCTACCCCGCCTTACAAAATTCTGTTGGGTTTGGCTTCAGCCAAGTCCCACCACCACAAAAGCTCTGAATTGAATTAAATGAAGGTCCAGGACGTGATCACTGAGTTGAAGCTGGTGGGACCCATGGTGTAATGTCCTTGTATAGAAGAGTTAACCTTGTCTGTCTGTTCTTTCCACAATCTGCAGGTCATCTAGTTGGAAGAATACCAGTGACTCTAGCCTGGCTCCACTTAACAGCTCACCAAGGGTGGCCTGTAGACCAGATAGGAATATCTGATTCTTGATCTACTGTAGGAGTACAGTCATCTCAGGTATTCTGCTAGCACATTCACACTTTTACCAACTTTTTCTTCCAGGAGTCCAAAAAACAAGTGACCAACTGGGTCCCAGTCTCAGTTGCTTCGGGCTATTTTCCTTTCACATGGACTTGACATTATTATGGTACGTTATTGTTTTTCTGCCATATTTGATTTATAATTGTGTCCAAGAAGGAGAAAATGTATAAGTGAAGTTTGACAGAAATATATAATGTTTATATTTAGTGATTGTTTCAGAGCTTGGACAATTCACTTTTTCTCCCAGTTGGAGACCCCATATACTTGGGCCACATTTATTAAGTTTCATTACTTTTTTCTCATTCTTGAGTGTTCATTATCAATAGTACTTTCTACTATACAATGACAGAGTCTACTGCCTAATAACTGTTTGCCCACACTGCCATGCCAGTGTGAATTTCCATTCTCTCATGGCTTTAAATGGCACTTACCTACTTCTGTGGCACTTGGTTACAACATACCACCTGGGCAACTCAATTAAGTATCATTTGGTCACACTCAATGCTGCTGATGTCTATGTAAAATTATAACATTGTCAATTATTGTTAAGTCTTTATTTGTTGATTGACTTATACTATTTATATTATATTATTATTTATATTACTGTAGAGCTGCACTGTACTGCACCACTATGCCACCCAGTTCTAAAATAAAAAACAGCTGAATGACTGACGAAAATCTTCTTTATGGATTCATTCCCTCATGTAAGACCTACAATTAGTTGTGATCAATCAACAAAAAAGAATGATGTCAATGTCAACAAGTATCCTTGAAACTGATGCGTACGTCACATCATTACATTCTTAATTAGGAAACAAATTTAATACAATACAATTTATTTTTGTATAGTCCAAAATCACACAAAGAGTGTCACAATGGGATTTAACAGGCCCCGTGTTTTGAGTACCCCCCAGCCTTGACTCTCTAAGAAGACAAGAAAAAACCCTTGTAGGAAAAAATGGAAGAAATCTCGTGAAGGGCAATTCAAAGAGAGACCCCTTTCCAGGTAGGAGTATGTTAGGAGTATGCTATAGACCCCCAAGCCAATGCCAGACCCAAGTACTTGGGGGGCACTTTCAGGACTCTATTAAGGTAAGCAGTACCACTCCACACTGAAAGGGACACAGTCACTAATGGCTTCTCCAGTTTTCTCCATAGTTCCAAAGAACTCTAAGAAGCCAAGCGAGGTCACTTCCCACATTTCCCTGGAAGCTGCGCCTGGGCTTTTATGGTTCCGTGATATATGCTACTCTGCCACTGAAAGAAGGCATCCATTTTTGAATCAGAGACAACAAGAATTGGAGCTGAGCCATTGATCTTCTGAGTTTCTTGCTTATCATCTGTTTTTTCCCTCAGTTAAACAGGGTTCACTGTGGAGATGCCTCAACTCTTTCCTTGTCTCACTTCACACCAAACAACAGTTTCGATTTACATCTTTTTAATAAGATTAAAAAGGCACATATACAATACAATACAATACAATACAATTCATTTTTATATAGCCCAAAATCACACAAGAAGTGCCGCAATGGGCTTTAACAGGCCCTGACTCTTTTGCAAACTGGCAGCACCTAGTGTCAAAGCAGTGCTACTGTTCCTGTGTGGTTTCCCTTTATTTTTTAGATTCACATCCCTGACGCGGCTTTATCAAATACAGTGAAATTACTGGCATATCGTTTATAAATTGAAGGCATCTGATTGTAATCAACCTGTAACAATATAATGGACCATGGAATTGCCAAGCTATTTCAAATACCATAGCTGCTTTAGTATTATTACTCTCAGTGCGCCACTCAGAGAATTTGATTCCACTATATCTGAGTGTGGAATCACAGCTGTACAGCAGCTGATCGGAAAGAGAATTATCATGATACAGCATCTAGCACACGCTGCCTCAGCCATGGGCACAGTCTATTTGAACCGCTCCCATTTGGCAAATGGTTCAGAGTCTTTCCTGTATGGACCTCGTGGTTCAGAAACGGTTTCATCCAAAGAGCTACAAACGCACTCAATCAGTCCATCACATGCTCCTGGTAGAACTGTTTGTACTTAGAATTACAATTGCCTCACTGTAAACATGCACTACAGTTGTGATATCTGCACCATATGTACATGTATATTGTACTTATGTTTTCATATTGTATAATTTTCATTGTTTTTTATCATATTATTATTATTTATTATTATATTATTAGAAAATAACTTTATGGATGATTTGCATATTACATCTCATTTTACCATAGAATAACAATAAAGGAATTCAATTCATTTCAATGGAAAAGAGCATGTATTTACAGATGATGACGACTGGCTTCTAAGTCGATTTAGATTTCCAAGCGCTATCTTCTTGGAGCTCTTGATATAATTTTTAAGATGAAATGCAGTAAAGGATGTATATTACATTATACAGATACATTTTCATTTAAATAATGTATACTGTGTGCTTGCTGGGACTGATACAACCTTGGATGGATAGATGGATGTACTACGAAGATATTTCAATGTTCCTTAAAAGTTTTGAAGAATCTGTGTTCTAAGCTTACAGATGGCTTGACTTTAATTACAGAGCTGATTGTGTGGCGATTAGTTACTTGGAGAAAGAAAAGGAAGGACAGGAATTGGGGGTTAGTACATTTGAAAGAGACAGTACTGCTGCAATAAAGTATTTCATAGTGGGTTGTGCAGGAAGCATCTTGCGGGAGGCAGGAACAATCTCTGGACAGGGCACCACCGTCCCCCTATATTTAATGCATGCTTTAATTCCTTCCATCATTAAAATGATATCAAGTATACATCGTATTATTTAAATTGCTCAGAGGGCTGTAATATCATGAATGTAATGTATTCTGTGTCCTGTCGGCATAAGAGAAAGTCCGTTTAAGAAGCAAGTAGTGATTCACACACATAGAGTACATAGAAGAACACATAGAATATGAAGCATTTAATGTGCTACTTGATTTACGATGGGATTTGAGAACCTCTAGTAAATTAAACGATTTTAAGATGAAGTTTATGACAATTTACTTTAATGACAAAATAAACTGTGTGATTATGTGGAAATTTCGAGATAAAAGTTGACATTTCAAGCTTTTTTGTCCAATGTGGCCATATTTTTTTTTCTTTTCTCTGTACCCTAATAAGCTTCCATATGACACTCAGACGGTGGGCTGTGACTCGCCTTTTCACTGCGACTTTGATATCGGACCACTTCTTTTTAATTTTGGGCACTGTGCAACTTTCTGAAATTGAACTTTCGATCAACTTCTTTTTGTTGTTTATACAACTGCTTCAACCAACAAATGGTACATTTTCCTTTGCCTCCACTTGGCATTCGCTGAAATTCATCTTTATTCCCTGTGCTTTTGCCATTGTCTTTTCACAGAACACTGTATGTAAGGGAATATTTATATTGATTTGCACATTTAAAGAGGCGTAATTCTGGTAGGAAATGGGGTGGGGTAGCAGACACGTGCACAAGTGTTACTTTTCATGCTGACCGTGATTTATGTAGCAGAAGAGCGTGGAAGTTGTCTTATGCATGGTTTTGTGCATCTGAATTGTTTTTTGCATTACACACATTTCAACTTTTGTCCGTATGCCATGTTTTAGTGTGAATTCTACACACGGCGTTATGCATGAGGCCCCAGGACCGGATAACATTTTTCCTCAAGTGCTTTTTGAAATAAGTGAATAAATACATAAACCACTGGAACATATTTTTCAAAAATCTCTTCACACTGTGGAGAGATTCCTAAACACTAGAGTTTAGGAAACATTACTCTGATGTATAAGAAGGGTGATTGGATTAGTTTAAGTGACTATAGCCCAGTAAGCTTAACACTAGAATTAGGAAAGCCCACCTTAAACCCGTTCGCACATCTCCATTAGTGTCTTTTGTTTTATAAATGTGTCAATAAAGCACAAGCAGCAAGCAGCCTATCGCAGCAGGAAGGGCAAAAAGCAGACTCACAGCTGAAGCCTTTTGTATCTGGGAGTGAGGTACCAGGTGCTGTATAGAATAAATATTCTTTCATGTGTGTTCCATGTCTAAAAAGATCTATGTAAGTGATCTTTTTTCATGTTTTAGTACTAACAACAAAATTTTGACATGAAGCATATAATGTGTTGTGGCAGACCACCAGGGATCCTGCTCCACCGGCAAGCCTGTAAGAAGGACGAACCAGGAGAGGGGCACTATCTTTCCCTGGGTACAAGAGGGCAGCCCCCCTGTGTTCCAACAGGGGCACGAAAATGAAGCTGGGAAGCTCAACCCTGTGGGGACCCATGGCCACCACCAGGGGACACCTGGACGGTCCTAGAGCCCTGGAGGACAGCACTTCCGCCACACCAGGAAGTGCTGCCGAACCAGGAACTGTGTACAACCGGAGTGCTTCCGGATGCAAGGAAGCACTTCCACCGGAAGACCATCACCAAGAACCTGGAGCACATCTGTGGCATGATAAAAGGGGCCACCTCATTCCATTCGACAGCCAGAGTCAGGTGGAAGAGGATGGAGCTTACGAGAGAGGAGTGGGGGCCGCCTGAAGAAAGAGAAAGGACTGAGTAGAGTGTGGTATTTTTGTGCACTGTGTTGGTGTTGTGTGGTCTGTAAATAAACGGTGCGTGTTTTGTACATTTGGAGTCCGTGTCTGTCTGTGACAAGGCTGATCTATCACAGTATGAAGACTGAAGTCCAAATATCAAGCACATTCACCAAAAGTACAAATATAACAGAACAAGTGCGCTTTTATTCAAGACTATAAACCGAAGAAAAAGAAACCGGGTTAGTGTACTTCATTGTCATGACTGCTTGGTAGTACAGTGGTAAGAACTGCTGACTCATCATCAACAAGTCATGGGTTCGAGCCTGGCAAAATAAACATTTTGAGTAGTGAACTGCTCTTATTGTTACTATTATACAATAAAAACATACATTTGATTTGAGTCTCTAATAGCTGGTATAAATGTATGGTACTTGTAAAGGTTAGCGTTTTTTTTTTTTATTATTTATTCGGTTTTATTCTCTCAGTCACGTTCATGCTCCCCCTTATCTGACACTGCTGTTTCCAAATAAAGATGTGCTATAACAGAGGTGAACTCAGATGATGATGAGGGTTCTACATTGGAGAAAGAGATCAGAAGCCCTCCCCGCAAGAAACGTCCACTCACACATAAGAACAACATAGCTGCACCAGGCATAAAGGCGAAAGATGGCACCATTTGGATGCAGGAAGCGGTCCGGCGTCGTCCTGCCAGTTCGTCTGCCCTACACCTGTCCTTGTAAGAAAAAGCATGGATTACAGAGCCCGCCATGGTATCGTGCAAAGTCCAGTTTGTGATTATGTTTTGTGATGGTCTTTATATAAAAACATTTATACAGTATGTCCATCCATCCATCCATCCATTTTCCAACCCGCTGAATCCGGAGCTGTGGTATTGTATGAGGAAGTTGGGAGTAGCAGAGATGTATGTAAGAGTTGTACAGGATATGTACGAGGGAAGTGTGACAGTGGTGAGGTCTGCGGTAGGAGTGATGGATGCACTCAACGTGGAGATGGGATTACATCAGGGATCGTCTCTGAGCCCTTTCTTATTTGCAATGGTGATGGACAGGTTGACAGATGAGATTAGACAGGAGTCCCCTTGGGCTATGATGTTTGCTGATGACATAGTGATCTGTAGCGATAGTAGGGAGCAGGTTGAGGAGACCCTGGAGAGGTGGAGATATGCTCTAGAGAGGAGAGGAATGAAAGTCAGTAGGAACAAGAGAGAATACATGTGTGTGAATGAGAGGAAGGTTACTGGAATGGTGAGGATGCAGGGAGTAGAGTTGGTGAAGATGGATAAGTTTAAATACTTGGGATCAACAGTACAGAGTATTGGGGATTATGGAATAGAGGTGAAAAAGAGAGTGCAGGCAGGGTGGGATGGGTGGAGAAGAGTGTCAGGAGTAATTTGTGACAGATGGATATCAGCAAAAGATATGGAACAAGATGATCCGCTTATGGCAACCCCTAATGGAAGCAGACAAAATAAAAAGAAGAAGTCACCACACATTTACACATGTACTCCTTTAAATAGGGGAAGCATCCCCTCGAGTCTCTGCTCGCTGCCATCAGAAAGTTGCCTAGGGAAGGCTGCTATATAATGAAGGGCCAGAATCTACTTAACATGTTCTTGACTCCTAAAATATTTATTATTTATTTAGAATGGGATATTTTACTGTGAAATGTATTTGCAACCTAGATAAAGGATAGCAATTTCATTAAGATTAGGTTTGTGTTATATGCACACTTCATTTTTCATCAGAAAAAAAGAGTAAAGTGACTCCAAGAATAAATGGTTTAATCTTTAGAATGTTAATTATTCAGAGACAACTAGAGGATATCAAACCATCTTATCCCGTTTGAGAGGATGATTAACCAAGAGAGGAAATTATTTTGTTTATTTATTTAGGTATATTTATATAAATCATATTTACAAATCCTATAAAATAATACCCACTTTTTGTGTTTTAAGTTGTGATATATTTTGTATTTTCAGATTGTGAGATTTTACTATTTAATTTTCTTAATTGAAAATGTCTTAATTTAAAATGCCCAGATTGAGGACGTTGTGCTGTAGTTTCATTAGGCATCTCAAGATTTGATTTGAAACGAGCAACTGTTTCATTTTTTTCATCTTTTCAGATATATTTTGACTTTGTTGAATATTTTTTCTGAACACTAAGATATCATGCAAGTAGTTTTTGCTCTGGAGTATTATTCCATTATTTTGCTTACTGTTCCCTGCTGGTACTGACGACAAACGAGTTGTGGCTTTTGCCTGATTTGGGATATTTAGCATACTTGTGAAATAAAATTTCTCTTTTCTAAACCCACATTGATGGCTCCCTAAAACTCCTGTACATTCCACATATTAATTTTCTTTATGGAAAATGTCTTAATTTTAAATGTCCAGATTGAGAAAGTTGTGCTTTAGTTTCAATAAGCATCTCTATTGTTTCATTTTGTCATCTATTCAGGTATATTTGTTTTTTGTAGAATATTTTGCCTTATTTGGTACCTGTTTGTCTTAAACAATTGCTTGAATTAACCTGAGATTAGCTTTATAATAAATGATCAACATTTTTACACAATAGCACTTTGCTAGGTTATGGTCTTTAGGGATTTTCCCCAATCACAATAATTTCTTACAAATATGAATTACTAGTTTACTTGAGCACTCTTCACTAAATGTTATCTAGTTATGATAAATTATTTGATTTTTTACTTTTTTAGTAGCAGTATGTTTTGTAATTTGAATATCATTTAGTAGTTCATAAAATTTCCCCGTAATTACCAAGGGATTTCCTACTTCTACACAGAAGAAGGAACTGGAAAATAAGAATTGAGGCCATTTTTTCTTTACCATTTGATCGTCTTCTTGATACTGAAACTCTGAAAGAACCTCTTTATGTTGACTGTTGTATTTTCATGATATTCTTCCCTAACAGCTTTTTGGTATTTATACTTCCCTTTTCTTAATTACAAAACCTTTTTTTCTTTCAGTAATTTCTTACTGAATTTCCTGCTAATCCACCGAGCACATTTAACTTTTCAATTTGCTGCTGTTTCTAAATATAGAAATAAAGTAAACTGACCCAACTGCTTGTCAACCATCTCCACTCCTAGAATTTCATCCTAATTTGTTTCTTTAAGGCTTTGTTAAATCTGCTCAAAATTTACCTTACTAAAATGAAATTTAAAAATATTAGGGTTTGTATGTTTGCTGTACCACTGCAGTATGACAATTATAATATTGTGTTTACAAAATCAAAACGGTCTAACAATTTGTTTGAATCTTCAAACGAAAACTGCTTCTTTTCTTGTTCATGTTGTGAAATATTGGAAGACGTAACTGTTAGAAATTATTTCTGTAAACTCCTGTACCTGGGCTCCACTGTTAGTTGATCTTTTCAAGTACTGTATATACTATAGTGTAAAAAAGATTCCAATTACCTAAAGAATGCCCTGTTTTCTAATATTATTATACTGCTTCATATTGAGTTATCACACATGCATTTAAATAGAAATTTCCTAGCTGCACTAGATCTGTGCTTTGTGCTGAGGTGTGCTTTGCAAACACTAGAGGCTGTTGAGAGTTTTTGGTCTGCTCTGTGGTGGGTGATTTAAATAAAAAAAAATACATTTTGCTCTTAAAAACGTGGGTTTTTGTTGCTGATAAGGAACCGTGTGGGAATTTTTAAAGCTTTTTTCCCTTTAGAAGGGGTTTTTTTTTCACCTGCACAAGAGCAAAAGTAGCTGGGTGTTTGGAGGTGCACTTGGAAAAGTCACTTGTACATGTGCTTGTTCTTGTTATCTGTATTTGAATTAGCATCACAGAGGTAGGGGAGAAAGAAGCAGTAACTGATATCGGCATTTGTAAGCAAATAACCATGTCATCGTAACAGCGATTCCTTAGTTTAAAGAAAAAGAAAAATAGGCCATGGCTGACTACAAAGCAGTACAAGGGGAAGGCTCAGAGGTGTGCAGGTAAGCGGCTAGCTGTAGAAGCAAATAAGGTAGTAAAGTTTTATTTGTTTGTTTATCTTAGATTAAACAGTCCTTAGTGGTCCAGAGGTAGAGCAGTTAAGTGGGCGACAGCGTAAGGGTTCATTAATACAGGGAATATGAACAGTGCGAGTGGAGAGCTTATAAGTAAGAGGAGCGCAAAGTTAGGAGAAGAGACAGAGAAAAGTAAAGTTAATCTCATAGAAAGACAAATAGCAGGCAGCTGAGAGGGAGAACAGTACAGGAGCTTAAGGGGAAAAGGTATAAAATATCTGTAACAGATCTTAGTGTTACCATTTAAGTTAAGGAGCAGCCGAAAGAAGAGGAAATTTAATTTTAAGAAAAAAAGAAGGCAGTTTACTAATCCCAAATCAAATTTTAATAATGAGGCCAGTGCAATGCAAGTCCTGTTGGATGTTGGACTTTTTAGGTGATGGTTTGAAAGAGCCAGTTGTCTATGAGGGCTAGATCTGCAAGAGATGCCACCTGATCCTGCACCTTGAGCTCAGGGTCGCTGAACTGGAGGAGGAGTTGGCTGACCTGCGTTGTAATAGAGAATTTGCGGAAATGGCCCAGGTGTCCTTTAGAGAGATAGTGTGCACCCCCAAGGAGGCGCGGGAGGAGATTCCAGACCAGACGGGTAGAAACAGGTGGGTCACGATCACAAGGCGTAAGGTAAAGGGTGCACACTGTCATCAACCCTAGAATTAGAAGTGTCAAACCGTTATTATGTCCTTTTCAGAGCTGGATGGTGTCTCTGATAATTCTGAGGTGGTAGGCAGAGATGAGGAGCCCCAGTGGGCCACCTCAAAACCAGTTCCCCAGAAGAGAGAGGTAGTGATAGTTGGGGACTCAGTCATTAGGGGGATTGAAGCACAGGTGTGCTCCAGAGAGAGAGAGTCTCGCACGGTGTGTTGCCTTCCCGGAGCACAGGTGGGAGACCTCCCTGGAAGGGTGGATAGGCTCTTGGTCAGAGCGGGGGTGGATCCAGTTGTCATTGTCCATGTTGGAACAAATGACATACATAAGGGTAGTGTGTCAGTTCTGTGATCCTAATTCAAGTAGTTAGGTGCCAAGTTGAGGAGCAGAACTGACAAGGTAGTCTTCTCTGAAGTTCTGCCTGTGCCACGAGCCAGTCCAGGTAAGATTGAGGAGATTAGAAGGCTTAACGCGTGGCTCAAATCTTGGTGCAGGGTAGAAGGGAATAGGTTTATGGGGCATTGGGACTCCTTTTCGAACAGATGGGACCTGTTCTGCCATGACGGGTTACATCTGAACTGGAGTGGCACCAATGTATTGGGGAGGCGTATGTGTAGGCTAGTCAAGGATTATTTAAACTAGGGAATGGGGGGGCAGGGAGTTTAGGCCAGGCCAGGTTTAGATCTATACATGGAAGAACAAACAATGGTGTAGAAACAAGAATGCATAGTAATGTAAATTCTAAGCAAACATTTAAATGTAGAAGGAGTAACACATTAAAAATAGCTTGCCTTAATGCTAGAAGTATCAAAAATAAGGTAAGTGAGTTAGAGTTGTATGTAGCAGAGCATAATTATGATATTATAGCAATAACGGAAACCTGATTAAATAACAAAGATGGGGATGAGTGTAACACAGAGGGATACACATTTTTTAGGAAGGATAGACAGAACAGAAAAGGAGGTGGGGTTGCTGTTTATGCCAAACAGAATTTAAGTCCTCTTCAGTTGGATGATGAGCCACATCTTAGTGAGGACATGTGGCTTCGCCTGGAAAATATTAGGGAAAGAGGTCTTATTTTAGGAGTGTGTTATAGACCACCCAATTCAGACAGTAATTTCAACACACATCTTTTTAGTAATATCAAAAAGGCAAGTTTAGAAGGAGATTTATAGTCATGGGGGACTTTAATGATCTTAATATTAACTGGGATAACCTTGCAGATGGAGGAGCACAAGAGCAGGAGTTTTTAGAAGTAATCAATGACTGTTTTTTAACACAGCATGTTAAAGCACCAACACGGGGTGAAGCCTGTCTGGATTTAGTATTTTGTAATAATCAGGATAGAATTGAGGGTGTAGAGGTGATTGAACCACTAGGGTCAAGTGACCATAATATAATACAGTTCTCAGTATTTTGTAAGAGTACAGATGCAAAGACTAAAATTATTAAGTTGAACTTTGGTAGGGCTAATTTTGAGCAGATGTGACAAAGTCTAAGTAGGATACACTGGGATAAGCTTTTAAGTGTGGAGACAGTCGAGGAGCAGTGGAACAGGTTTAAAAATGTTTTACATGTAATGCAAGACAGATACATATCTAAATTTGGAATTAATAGGAAACTAAAAAAAACTCCACTGTGGATTAATAAAGATTTAAAAAAAAAGTTGCAAAGGAAAAAACTGTTTTATAACACATATAAGACTAATGACTGCAAAGTGAATTGTAGAGCGTATGAGAGCATGAGGGCAACCATTAAGAAGGATATCAGGGATGCTAAAAGACAGTTGGAGACATAATATAGCAGATAAGTCGAAAGACGACCCTAAGAGATTCTTTCAGTATTTTAGTAGTAAAAGAACAGTCAAGGAGGAGATCAAGTGCATCAGAAATAGTAAAGGGGCATTAAAAGATACAGACAGTGAAATAGCGGATGCCCTAAACTTACATTTTTTTGCGGTGTTTACAAGTGAGCAAGTGGATAACCTCCCAGAGGTAACAGGGACTACTATGGAGGTACTGAGGGATTTGGAAATTGTAGAGGGAGAAGTGCTGCTCAGATTAAATAAGCTGAAATCAAATAAATCACCAGGACCAGATAATATTTACTCTCAAATTCTTAAGGAGGCTAGCGAGTACATATATAAACCCTTGACACATATTTTTAGGAAGTCACTGCGCACTGGAGAGATTCCAAAGGACTGGAAAATGGCAAATATCTCCCATTATATAAAAAGAATGACAGGGCAGATCCATGCAACTATAGGCCAGTAAGCTTAACATGATTCACAGGCAAATTAATGGAAGGAATTATTAAGGATAAGATTGAATAACACCTGGCAAGAACAGGAGTTATTAGGAGCAGTCAACATGAGTTCAGAATAGGGTTTTACTAACATGCTGGAATTCTATGAGGAGGCAACAAAAGGATACGATCAAAGTGAAGCATATGATATTATTTATCTGGACTTTCAGAAAGCATTAGATAAGGTGCCAAATGAGAGGTTGGGCATCAAATTAAAAGAAGTGGGAGTTCAGGGTGATGTTTTTAGATGGGTGCAGAATTGGCTTAGACACAAGAAGCAGAGGATGATGGTGCAAGGAACCTCATCAGAACTGGCCGATGTTAAGAGTGGGGTTCCACAGGGGTCAGTGCTAGGGCCGCTGCTATTTCTAATATATATATAAATGACTTAGATAGGAATATAAGTAACAAGCTGGTTAAGTTTGCAGAAGATACCAAGATAGGTGGATTAGCAGATAATTTGGAATCCATTATATAATTACAGAAGGACTCGGATAGCATACAGGCTTGGGCAGATTTGTGGCAGATGAAATTTAATGTCAGTAAATGTAAAGTATTACACATAGGAAGTAAAAATGTTAGTTTTGAATACACAATGGGCAGTCGGAAAATCGAGAGTACACCTTATGAGAAGGATTTAGGAGTCATAGTGGACTCTAAGCTATCGACTTCCCGACAGTGTTCAGAAGCCATTAAGAAGGCTAACAGAATGTCAGGTTATATAGCACGATGTGTGGAGTACAAGTCCAAGGAGGCTATGCTCAACCTTTATAATGCAGTGGTGAGGCCTCATCTTGAGTACTGTGTGCAGTTTTGGTCTCCAGGCTACATAAAGGACATAGCAGCACTAGAAAAGGCCCCGAGAAGAGCAACTAGGCTGATTCTAGGGGTAATAACTTGATGTCAAGCTGATTACATTTTGAATTTCCAACAGACATTTCACCAAAATCATAACACAAATGGCAGGTGAGGGGACGCTGGCACACACACACTGCTGATGCTCCTTCCTGATAACAGCACTTTTCATTAAAATGATGTGTTAACTCTTCACTTTTTGCATTTCTTTCATTTTCTTTTATTGTATGTGTAATTAATGGATGGAACCGGCTCAAATTGTATTGAATTTTGATTTATTTCTATGGATTTGCATTGACTGGGTTTGTAGCCTTGGGGTCAACTGACTCTTTCTATGATTCACTGGATGAGATGTTCTTTTGATTGCCTGGTCCTTCCTGATGCTTGATCTACAAACATTTTTTCTTAGTACCGTGCAGATCTAAGAGCTGGGGATGCTCTGTCTCCTTGATTATAATGAATATGTTAGATTGCTGTTGATTCCTTTCATATGTGCTTCGACTGGGAATGACTGGGAAATGATCTGATGATTGCAGCCACCTGGCTTGTGGCTTTGGGGAGATCATGCCTGTAATACAAAGCATTATATGTATGTGGTTGTATGTAAGAACCTCCCAACTCTGGTAGCTATCTTTGTAATATCTCCTACCATGCTTCTGGATTTTTGTTCCTTTGCTTTCATTGCTTATCTGTACCACTCCAAGCCATCTGTCTCACCTTCTCCACTGTGCTTCTCGGCTACTATCAGATAAGTATTACCATATATTATGCTGAAATTATCTTGTGATAAACTTCTTCAGATTTGTTCAGAGCAAGTGGTCAGATTAGACTGTAATGCCCTAAAAAACACTGGAATTATGGGGACCTCAAAAAATATTTGTAGCATGGGTCAGGTCATTGCCACTTCCAGACTAAGAATGAAAAGTTCACTGGCAGAATTTGTTCAGGAATACACCGTCCTACACATGGCTTTAGAAATAAGAGTGTCAGTATGCCAAATATTCAATATGCTAAAATAACCTCCGGTTATGGATTTGTGCACAACAAACCCTCATCAGCTAATATTGCATTGTTTAACACCAGGTCTCTTAATGGTAAAGCATTGGTGCTGTTAGAATTCATTATGGACTCCAACCTTAATGTGATTTGAAAAAAACGAATGACTTTGCATGTCTCACAGAGGTGACTCCATCCGGATATGTTTACTTCTCAGATGCTTTCAGCTCAAGACAAGGTGGAGGGGTTGTAGTAACTGTTAGATCGGAGTTAAACATTAAAAGAATCCCAACTGACTGTCTCCTGTCTTTCAAAAACCTGGCTCTTAAATAAATAACAAAATCTGGCCCTGCCTTACTTATTGTTGTCTATCATCCCCCAAAATACAATGGGTCTTTCTTATCTGATCTGACTGAACTTTTAACCTATAGAAGTTCCCATTCCCAGCAGAGTCATTCTTCTTGGCAATTTCAACCTCTATATTGACATTTCTATATGTAAAATGAGGAATGAATTCTTAACCTTACTGGTCTGTTTTGATTTGGTGCATCATGTTGATTTTCCTACCCTCTCTGGTGGTTATATATTGGACCTGATCTGCACATCTGGCTTATCCATCAGCAACATATACAGCAATGATTTGGGTCTCTCTGATCATAAAGCAGTGTGTTTCGCTGTCTCATTACCTCTCCATCCTCTTATCTGTAAACGCCAAATTTCTTTCAGAAACATTAAAGATACAGTATCTATTCCTTTACTCTTAGTGGGTTAATTTCTGATCTTTTTCTGTATTTACCTATTTCATCAACACTAGAAAGTCTTGACTACTACTGTTGACTACTATAACTCTGCTCTTCACTCAGCACTAGATGAAACAGCTCCTTTAAAACATAAGGAGGTTTCCTTTAAGTGTTCAGATCTGTGCTATAATTCAGAGTAACAGTCTATGAAGCAGCTGGCCGATGCCTTGACAGAATGTCACATAAGACTGGCCTCACTGTGCACATACGGGCTTTCTCTGACCATCAAAGGCCTTACAGTGATGCACTAATTGCAGCCAAGAACACACATTATGGCAGAATAATAGAAAGTGGCCATGATAACCCAAGGGTTTTGTTCTCTAGTTAATAAACTACTTCTAGCTGCAACTGGCCTAATTACCTTCTCTATTGAAGTCTTTGAAAAATTAGTCCACTTTTTCCACAATAAAATTAAAGCTCTAAATAATTCAACTAACATAAATCCATCATCCATTTATATCTTTCCCTTTCTTCCCACTCCATCCAGCTCCTTTTCTAAATGTTCACCAGTCACATCTGCATTTGTTAATGACCTGCTTTGTAAGATGAGGCCCACTACCTGTTTACTGGACTCCATCCTTACCACATTTCTTAAATCCTGCCTTCATGCCATAATCCCAACTGTTACAACATTAATAAATACATCCCTTGACACTGTCTTTGTGTCAGCCACTTTTAAAATTGCTTATGTAACCCTACTGTTAAAAAAGTCTGGGCTTGATGCTGAAAATCTTCTGACTATTTCTCACTTTCTTTTTTTGTCAAAAGTTCTTGAGCGTGCTGTGGCCTCCCAACTCACCAATTACTTAACCTCTAATAATTTGAATGGACCCTTTCAGTGTGGTTTCAGAGCACAGCACAGTTGTGAAACTGTTCTCTTTTGTGTAACTAATTATTTGCTTATGGCAGCAAGCTCTGGACAAACCAGCATATTAATTCTGTTAGACCTCAGTGTAGCATTTGACTCAGTCAGACATGACATTCTACTGTCCAGAATGGAGAACAAGCTGGGTATCTCTGGCAACTGCTCTCCAGTGGTTTAAGTCCTATCTGACTGATATGCTTCCACTTAGCCATATTACTCTTAACTTTCGATTGGGTTATCATTTTTATGCAGATGATACTCAACTCTGTTTCAATGTTAAAAGTGAAAGTTCATCAGAGCTTTCGCAGCTCACAACTTACCTCAGTGAAATTAAAACCTGGATGGAGAAGAACTCTTTAAAATTAAATTGCAACAAAACTAAACTCCTGCAAATTGACACTTATCTTAACTGAATTGATCTTATTAGCTTTCTCTCCATGTTCATAGTAACGATGTCTTGATTTAAAAATGAGTTGTTCAGTTTCTTTAGTTGTTAAGAGGTTGAGTTCTGAATGCAGAGCCTGCCTTTTCCTATGAAGTGCCTCATTCGGACACCTTGCCTCCCGAAATTAATTAGATCAGTTTACTCCATTTCAACTTTTAAAAAAACAACTTAAAACTCATCTGTTCAGGAAGACTTTTAGATTAACCGGACATTCTGCCCCTTCTTTCAGTTTACATCTCTGACCAGATGCTCAATATAATTTGTGTGTGTGTTATATCACAAATGATGTTATTTTCTAGGCTTTTTTTAATATTGATTTTAGTATTTTACTCTGGTTTATCATCTTTTATTCTGTTTAATGCTTTGAATATCCTGTATTTATCTGTTTTAGTGTCATATGCAGAAAACATTTGTATCGAATGTTAAATATATCCTGCTGTTTAAATAATTGCCTTGAGCATAGGAAAGGTGCCGTATAAATAAAATGTAAATTAATAATAATAATTATAATAATAAATGGAGAATCACAGTAGATGTAGGAAATCGAAGGAGTCCAAAAATGTCTGAGGTAAATGTTTTTGCCAATTCCAGTGCAGAAAGGGGCTTCTTTATTGGTACAAAGCAGGTTATTTTTAATACCTAGTGATAGAAAACCCTGAGATAAATCAGTAATAAAATCCTTGGTTATACGCTTCTATATTCTACTTGGAATGCATGAATTGTGAGGAAATTCAGCGAGAAAACAATAAAGAGATTTCGCCTGGTTGCATTTTACACAGCCTTTTTAATAACAGTATATCCTGATGATTTGTAAACCATGAAAAATGTGTTAAAACAACTGTCTCTCAACACCTAGATGACGTGAAAGTGATTTATCTTATTTCTGGAGGCAGCACTAATCAGGGTGCAGGTCTCAGTGCATTATGTGTTATTATGTTATGTTAGTTGAGAGCAAACTATACACATGCAGCAGTCATCTCTGCGTGGAGTCTTGATACTTTGTGTCTAATAAGAATTTGTATTGCACAGATATAGCATTAGTACTAGGGTGTTGTACTGTGTTAGCCATTATGAATGTAGAGAAAAGCCAAGCAAAATGACACCTTTTATAAACACAGGGAACTCCAGTCTCTGTATTACATCTTGCCTGAAGAAGGGGCCTGAGTTGCCTCGAAAGCTTGCATATTGTAATCTTTTTAGTTAGCCAATAAAAGGTGTCATTTTGCTTGGCTTTTCTCTACAGATATAGCATGAAAGTGTGTCTTTAATGACCAGAAGTCAGTGCATTTGTATTTACATTCCTGTGTTACTTATTTGTTATACATTTGCCTAACAAGGCCTAGTCATTCTGGACCCCTAATCATCCCCAGTCCCACCCCTTCACCACCTAACAGCTAATGTGTAATAAAAGTATAAAATGGCTGCCATCACATTGTCCAGGTGGATGCTGCACATTAGTGGTGGTTGCATTGGCTCTCCGCTTTCTATGTAAAGTGCTATGAGTAGTGGGGAAAGTGCTATATAAATGTAAAAGGAATTATTTAAAATGTAGCATTTCAGTAACAAGAAATATGTTTGCATCAATGTTATGAACAGACAATATTATTAGTATGATTATTATTAAAATGTTATAATGTTTATATAATGCCTTGCTTTGAGTTTGTTAGTATTAAACTTTGTTCCTTTAACTTCATTATATTACCACCAAGTTACCCAATTAGACAATTTCTAATAGAATCCTGACATCTAGTGGACATTTTTGTAATTTACTAGTTTACTTTCTATTATTAATTCATTTGTAGAGCCACACAAATGTAATTGTATACTTTTGTAAATCTAAATATACTTGTGCATGGTCTAGTATTCATTAAATCACCTTTAAGTTCCTGGTGTTGAGTGCTCTGAATCATTTGCAAGTGTTTTGAGTGATACTCTGGAGTGAGCAGTAGCCGTCATCAACCTCAAAAAAATGCCTCTCAACAAACAGGATACTAAATATAATAATAATAATCTATCAGAGACCCCTTCAGGTGAAGAATTATTTTCTTTGTGCAAATCACTAATACTTATACGTCAGTCATTCAAGTTTACATCAGAAATATTTTCTAATTGTTGGTTCTGGCTCCCATTTTGCAGACCCATCATTCTGGAAAGGCCTAGATTCTGGAATTGTTCAAAATACATACATAAATATTAGTGAATTCACATTAGTGAATTAAACAGGCAATATGTTTTGAAATGGAAGAAGCCTTTCTAGGAACCAGGTTTATTTTTTTTACTCAGATTGGTTATTCTACACTGGTGTTAGCTCATCATTATGTTAGTTAGTTAGTCTTTATTGTAGCTCATTGTTAATTACATAGCAGACAGCATCACTCTTCAAAAATAGCAGCGTAGTGGTCTCAATGAGCTGCTCAGATTCTCAATGTTTTTAAAACAGTGATTTTTGATTTTATTTCAGAGATCCTGTGAACAAACTCAACCTTGTCCCAGCCCACACTCACAAACAGAGACACATAATAAAGCAGCTCAAAATGAATAGATGAAGAATATATTAACTAAATCAAGAAAGCAAACAACAATCAATAAACAATGACATGTATGCAAAATGCCACTCAAATTACCACGGTAGCAATCATTATTTAACAAAAACTGAACAGATTAAACACTAGGCACTACATGATAAACAATTTCTTCTTGAGCCAGTTGTGTCCAAATAGATTTTTGCAATATCATATTTGAAAAGCTGGTGATTGGTGAAATTATAGGATTAGGATTCTTAAAATATCATGTATAATGGCAAAAATAGGAAATAAAATAAGGCGCTGTAGCTGTTTCACTAATTTTGGCACAAGCCTATTTATGATGACTGGGACCTTGGTGGTATCATTAATAAAACACCCTGAAGAGAAATTTGATATTAAAATTATACAGATGACTGATTAAATTCACAATCCTTAAACTTTGCAAGTAGATTGCTTCTTATGAGGGTTGTCAGTAAAACTCATAAAAAATACAAGTTTGTTTGTAGATCTTGAAAAATGAGGAGTATGTAAAATATATATTTGTTATAAGCCAGTCCAAGCTAGTACTCCCAAATTATATATATAAAAAAAGATTTAATTATTTATTTTTGTTTACAAAGGAGGCTACAAACACCTTGTTTCATTCAAGTAGTCAGTTTCTCATGTGCACACTGAATCTTTAACCAGAATGTCCAAATGGTTTTTCTGTTTACGTGTGTGGTATTGCTCTGGCATACCTGATATTCTTATTCATATCTGTGCAGTCCACCCACCAAAACTGACCTTCGTTGTCTAAATCCATCAGTCCAATCCAATTGGACATGCCTTTCCCAATTTTGAGTGAGGCAAATCATTTTAAACATGTTGTGAGGGGAAAGAAAATGTTTGATACTGCACTTGTTAAATGAGGACATTCTGACTTCATTTGTACCACTTTATATTACGAAATGAGATGCATTTATCACATTTAACATTTGTGCTTTGTCCAGTGATAACAGTTTACATATGAGATGTCTTATTTCTTCTACGTAGGACTTTTAATACGTTTAACTAGTTTCTGGACTTTACATGAGACTTAATTTTTGGAGTATACCATTTAGCTAAAGCTGATTGGTGAAATTAAAATATATTGAAATGTGTTATGTAAATGAACCTAACTGGGAACATTTCTGTTAGATTTCTTCAGTCTGCCACACTTGGGGGCTTCACTTATAGGTGCAAATAAAGATGGTCATGTTAGAATTTCACATATAACGATGGCTCAAGACTCTTCTTTACTTAGTATTTTCTGTAATAATGTCAAATGCATGGATGCGCAATGTTGGTTCTGGAGGGCCGCAGTGGCTGCAGGTTTTCATTCCAACCCAATTGTTTAATTAGAAACAAATCCTTGCCAGTCTCAGACCTGATTTAATTTTATGGCTTGTTAGTCTTCAATGTTAGGTACTTATATTATAGATTTTATTTTTTCCAAGGATATCATCCTAATGTCTAAAACAGATCAATTTCAGCATGTCACATTTTTCTCTTAAGTGTTTTATTAAACCATATAATGCATGATGAATCTACACAGGTGTAAATGGAAACAAGTTAGATGGAGAAGTGCTGGCTCCTTTGTCATTTGCATCTTAATGCTGATAAGGAGCCATTAAAAACAGTGAATGCAGCTGTTTAAGACTGAAATAAGCAATTAAGGGTGGGGAACCTTAACAAGGAAGACCACTAAAATAAAGCATCAAAATGTCACTTCCCTCCTAACCCATTAACAGCTGTGTTTGGTGTACTCCAGATGGGCTTAAAGTGCAGAAGGACAAACAAACTGGAATTGCTTTCACTTCACTATTAGCACGTAGACTTGTCTTGCTCAAATGGAAGAATCCTAACTCACCTCTTTTAAGTCAGTGGATAACTGATGTTATACTGTATACTATTTGAAATTGGAAAAAATCTAATTCTCACTTAGAGGATCTGTACAAAACTTTTTCAAAATATGGCAGGATCTAATCAGTAACATTCTAGACTAAGCATTTAAATTAAGGAAGTGGATTCTCTCTCCCCTTTTTCTATTCTATCTATTTTTATTTATTTACATACATATTTTTACTATTATTAAAGTGCTACTATTATTAAACTATTATTAAACTGCTAAAGGGCAGGAGGAGGAGTATAGGAACCTAATCAAGGACTTTGTTAAATGGTGCGACTCAAACCACCTACACTTGAACACCACCAAAACCAAGGAGCTGGTGGTGGATTTTAGGAGGCCCAGCCCCCTCATGGACCCTGTGATCACCAGAGGTGACTGTGTGCAGATGGTACAGACGTATAAATACCTGGGAGTGCAGCTGGATGATAAATTGGACTGGACTGGACTGCCTATACTGATGCTCTGTGTAAGAAAGGACAGCGCCGACTATACTTCCTTAGAAGGCTGGCGTCCTTCAACATCTGCAATAAGATGCTGCAGATGTTCTATCAGATGGTTGTGGCGAGCATCCTCTTCTACGCGGTGGTGTGCTGGGGAAGCAGCATAAAGAAGAGGGATGCCTGACGCCTGGACAAACTGGTGAGGAAGGCAGGCTCTATTGTGGGTATGGAGCTGGACAGTTTGACATCCGTAGCAGAGTGACAGGTGCTGAGCAGGCTCCTGTCAATCATGGGGAATCCACTGCATCCACTGAACAGAATCATCTCCAGACAGAGGAGCAGCTTCAGCGACAGACTGTTGTCACTTTCCTTCTCCACTGACAGACTGAGGAGATCGTTCCTCCCCCACACTATGCGACTATTCAATTCAACCCGGGGGGGTAAACGTTAACATTATTCAAAGTTATTGTCTGTCTGTATACCTGCATTGTTATCACTCTTTAATTTAATATTGTTCTTTATCAGTATGCTGCTGCTGGAGTATGTGAATTTCCCTTTGAGATTAATAAAGGATCTATCTATCTATCTATCTATCTATCTATCTATCTATCTATCTATCTATCTATCTATCTATCTATCTATCTATCTATCTATCTATCTATCTATCTACTCTGCTGACCTAGTTCTTTTTGTCATGGGTGGGGGTCGATTGGTTTCAAACCAGTTTTGTTAAACTTGACTTGCATGTATGGAATGTTTTTTGATTTTAGTAAAATATAAAAAAAATATATGCAAGCAAACAAAATAGAGAAACAGGGTGCTATACAGAGCAGGTCTATCCACCTTTTCACCCTACTTATTCAATAAGCCATTACCTTTCCCAGCAGCATAAGATACAATTTTCTAATTATACACAGAGGTACCACCCACTAAAAGGGCTTTTTTTAGTATTTATGTTTAAAGACAAACTATTATTATTCATTGAAGATGCAGTATTATATCTGCTACTGGCAGTGTATAAAGTGAAAAGAGTATCGTACCCAAACCTGAGGGATGCCATGTCTAACTGCAGGTAAGACAGATGAATTTCTGTCTTTACACTTCTGCAAATTCACAAAACAATTTGATAAATATTGTGTGAACAAACTATGACCATTACCCGATACGCCAACTTTATTATCAGGCCTGTGTATTAAAACCTACACATACAAGACAATTCTTGATCATTTGACGGAAATAGACTGTAATACTGAGCTTAAACTGCAGTGGAAATAAAGCACCTAATACACCTAAACATATGTGTATTTTGAGAGATTCAGTTTCAAATTAATGCAACTATTTAAAGTAAGGAAGACAAAGATTCTGAGGTAAAGTAGTTTTACTCATTAAATATGCTGCATAGATTAGCTCATGCAATGTACTCTATGCAATGGACAATAATGGATCTACAAACCTTTAAGTCAAGAATCAAGCCCATTTGGGAATCCAGTTGCTGCATTCATCTGAGACCATTTTAGAGTTGTCATTAACCTGTTATGCACATTTTAGGGATATGGCAGTAAAACTAGCATACTCAGAAAAAAACCCCGCAAAGGTTTGCAATTTCCACATAGCCAGTGACTATAACCAAGGACTTTGAAGTAGTGTAACAACAGTACTCACTACTACACCACACATACATAAGCAGACAGAAAGAAAGAAAAGTAAGCCAAATCAGTCAGTCAATCAATAACAGTCAGATTTGATGGTGTGACCTGAAGATCCTGATATGTACCCCATTGTTGCACAGCTGCTCTTCTCTCCATGTAATGTCCTGTAGTTGCACAGGTGTCATCAGAATGAAAATCCGCTCTTTGTCCATGGTGACAGTCTGCAGAGGAAGACTTCATGAATTTTCCAGAGGCATCAGGAACCCAAGAGACATTATCTTCAACGTTCATTTGTTGAAGCAGGGGTGAGAGCATGACAAGTAAATTATTAAATCTCATGTACTCAGCAGCTTTTGTACACCTGCAGAAGGAAAGCATTTCACTGATACTGCAGTGATGTCAAATATCAGGGATGGCCTTTAATATTGTTTCTAGATGTTGAACTGGATTAAGCAAGTTTTAGTGTGCGTGATCTGTCATTCCAATAGTTATGTTTTATCACATTTGAATGAAATGTCTTAATTATTTATTATTATTTATTATTCCTTATGGTAACATTATACATAAGTCCTTTGTAACCTAGCATAATTTTTATTTATTGTACTCTTACAAAGTTGTTAGCTTAACATAAAAATGTTTTCTTTTGGCTATTATTATTGCTGTTACCTTTTGATATTTATGTGTCTCTTAATATAGTAGTGCTATATATGTGTCTCTTAGTATACAGTGCTATATATGAGATAAATTTTTGTCAAGAAGTACAAGTGTACACATTTTTTTAATACTGTATAGGTGTTGATCTTATTTGTTTTATATGACCCCTAGGAATGGACATAATTTAACTCAGCTATTGCACACAGCAGGGGGTGTATGCTCCCTGGAAATGTGGTCTATAAAAATTACAACCATACAAAATGTAAACCTGACATGAAACAGCCTCAGACAGACATTTTAAGAAAACGAAATATCACATGGGATTTTAAAACTGCAGATTTCATTTTCATATTTGTTCTGCAATAATATTTTCATTTTCAAGGTGTTATATTTTATTCTCTCTTATTGTTTTTAATGGTGTTTGATTATATTTCTAACGTTTGATTTAGGTTCATTTCAAGCAGTTTAATATTATTTACATCTTTTTTGATGCCATCTTGATTTCCTGGACACAGCCATTTTGTGAAATTAATATATTTATATGTGATATGTAATAAGATTTAGACAATAACAGCAAAACCTTGTCTTAGCGTTTTGTTTTTCTTGACTATACTTTGTGAACTTCAACTATGATTCAGTGTTTTGTTTTTAAATTGATATAAAGATCAGTCCGAATTCATGGTTACAAGCTTGGCTTGTTAGGTGACACACATTTATTATTTTGGCCTCTTTACTGCCTTGCAGAACATTCTGGCTTTTTGAAAAAGAAAAAAAAAGGTAAACAAGAGCAAAGAAAGAAAGTAAAACACAGGGTTTATACAATAGTACAATACAATACAATATACAATAGTCAACCCAAGCAACAGAATCCAGTCCACAAATCTCAAAAAAGCAGCACAAAAAATACAAAATTCACAAAGGTACCCACACAAAACTTGTTTTCTCTACAATTCTTAATACCGACCTGGCAGACCTGATCCTCTGTCTGGAAAATAAAAGCGGTGCACAGTCCTATAGCTGTGCACCATACTTAGATAATTAATAAACAAAAAAAATACAAAAACATAATATGCACATTGAAGACACAAAACAGAACACAATAAACGAAACAACATTAAAGCTAGGATTGTTACCCTGACTTGAACATGACAGGGATGCCATCACCATGAGGGTATTTAAGATGGTGGCCTACTATTCAGTGTATTCAAGATTCTGACTACTCAAAGAAAACTGTAATTTTTCATGGTGCTAGGTGGAACTGAGTGAGGGTGTATTTAAGCACTTTAGGCTTAACTGTATTGTGTGTTTGCTTTTGTTTAACCTTTTGGGCTTGGTGGTTTTATTTTTGCACTGATCTTACATGTTTTGTCTCATGCAAATCAACTTGTGACCTTTCTTTTGTCTTTTCCATCTCCTAGTCAAAATCTACATAAGTCTTCAAAATTCTCAAAAGCGTTGATGAAATGAATCCAGCAGAATTAATTCAAATAGCAAATGACATCCTCTATAGGAAAACAATTGAAATTAAGAGGAAACATATTTAAAGGAATGCCACACCCAAAATGTCCATAAAAAATTCACATTACTCTCTTTGCATCAGAGCCGGCCCAAGCCTTTATGGGGCCCTAAGCAGAACAAGCTTAGATAGATAGATAGATAGATAGATAGATAGATAGATAGATAGATAGATAGATAGATAGATAGATAGATAGATAGATAGATGATACTTTATTAATCCCAAGGGGAAATTCACATACTCCAGCAGCAGCATACTGATAAAAAAAATATTAAATTAAAGAGTGATAACAATGCAGGTATACAGACAGACAATATCTTTGAATAATGTTAACATTTACCCCTAACCCCCCCCCTCCCAGCGGGTTGAACTGAAGATAGTGAGGGGCTAAACCATAAAGGGCTTTAAAGGTGATGAGAAAAAAATTTATTGGACTGTCTTGAGTGTTGGGATGAAAATCCCTATTCAAAGAGATACAGTTCTTTGAGTACAGAACAGTGATAAGTTGCATACTGAATGTAGTGTTAAAAAGTATCCAAATAAAGAAGTAGGCCATGCATTTACTGTAAACATGTTAAACGCTATAATGGCTTTTTGTTAAAATTTTTCAACATGTAAAAGTGCAACTTCAAAAGCAATAAAATAACATATTATCAAATACTGTATATCTTGATTTTTTGCTGAATAGTTTATCTCTGAATGCATTATTTTGAAGCTGGAATACTTCAAAAATGTTACACTTGGTTAAAGCGTACTTATATTCACTCGATCACAATGTGACCTAAACCAAGCGTCTTGTCACGTATTGTTACACCCCTAGTAGTAGGGCTGCCACAGTTAGTCGATGCTGTTCTAAACCAACACTTCTTTTGTAAAATAATATATATAAACTTCCCTTTTTGTTTTTAGAAAATGGGTCTATGGGATACATTGATTTTATGACGACACACATGCGTTTACATCCTTGTCATTAATTCCTCCCCCTCACCCCCAACTACCTAACGTTAGCCAAACATACCTTGACTGAACTGAATAATTCTATTTTACAAGTGATTATGGTGAAATGCTTGAAATTTGTCATGTAACTTACCTTTATCTTGCTGTTTTTTCTATCTTCTATTGTCTTCTTCTTACTTTTCTCTGCTCCAGTAGGATATGTCCTGTTTCTTTGAGATAACTTTTTTTGAAGCTTTCGATGCAAACTGACAGAGAAGACTGTAACCTGATGTTATTCTGACTGATTACATCCATTATAATGTCCTTTACAATGCGCGTTCATGCACACGATTCGCGAGACCAGCTCACACCAGCTTAATGTAACATTGTGTTTTTGTCTGATTACTGTAGACATAGTATATCACAATATATTAATATTTTCCCTTAAGATTATAAAGTTCTATCTGTCATTGTTCCCATTTCTTTGTCATGTGGCCTCACTGCTTTACTGTGGGGCCATAACACACAGTATAATTAATGAGATTTCAGATCAATCTCATACGTTAAATCTGAGAAACACGGATCCCAGAATACAACATGTAAAGATTTATACATCACACTTTATGTCCGACACCATGCAGCCTTGGTGTTACAATCCCTCCTAACCCATTAACAGCTGTGTTCGGTGTTCTTCCAGATGGGTTTAAAGTGGAGAAGGACAAACAAACTGTGATTGCATTCACTACACTTTTGGCACGCAGACATATTTTGCTAAACTGGAAGAATCCTAATTCTCCTCTTTTAAGTCAGTGGGTAACCAATGTTTTATACTATTTGAAATTGGAAAAAATCCAATATTCAGTTAGTGGATCTGTATAGAATTTTTTTAAAACCTGGCACGATATAATCAATAAAATTTTAGAATAAGCTCTTAAAGCACCAAGGAAGCAATTATCTCCACATTTCTTTTTCTTCTCCATTCATCTCTACTGGCCTATTAAACTCATCAATTTAGGTATGTTTACAAGCCTTAAGTTTTACCCCGTTGGCCATGCTCTCTCTCTCAGGGGTGGGGGTCGACTTGTTTTTCAATCCTATTTTTTGTAAAAATTGATCAATTTGTATGAATGATTACAATAAAATTATATAAAAAAAAATGAAAACAAATTAATCCAAAAAAAAAGAATTCCCATAATTAATTCAATAAAGATCATCTGCCTGGGATTTCACTTGATTGCAGTCTAAATGCACCTGACTGTATGTGAATAAGTCATCTTGTTTTAAATCAGTATGGTGGACTGCCCTACACAATGAAGACAAATGAATACTCCAACCAACTCCATGAAAAGGTAATGAGAAGCACAAGTCAAAGGATGGAGACAAGAAGATACTGTACATTACAAGCTACAGTAGCCAACATTAGAGAGACTGTATAGACAACAACTCTTGCTCGAGTGGCAAAGAGAAAAAATGCATTGAACATCTCCATTAGAGTTTGCCAGAAGGCACATGAGAGACTCTGACATCAGCTGGAAGAAGGTTCTATGGCTTGATGAGGTAAAACTTGAGCTTTTTGGTATTCAGAGCAAACACCAGGTTTGGCATAAGCCAAGAACTGAAACACACCACCTCCACCAGCAACAGCAGCATCAGGCTATGGGGATGCTTCTCTGCTGCAGACCTAGGAAGGTTTTTGATGGCAGATGGGAAAATGAATGCAGCAAAATACAGAGAAATCCTGGAGGAAAACTTCATGAAATGTGCAAGAAATCTGTGCCTTGGGAGAAGACAACTACTCCAAACAATAAGCCAAATTAACACAGCAATAGCTTCAGAACAGCAATGTTAACGTCCATGAACAGCCATGTCAGAGTCCAGATCTCAGTTCAATTGAGAACTTGTGGCTGGAGACCACTCACAATCTCCATGACACCTGACAAAGCCTGAACAGTTTCACAAAGATGAATTGGGGGAAAATGTGCAAAACAAATAGAGACAGAGAGACCTGTGCAGACAGACTTAAGGCTGTCATGGTGGCCAAGGATGCATCTACTAAATACTGACTTGAAGGGGATGAAAATTACACCATCACTTATTTTGTGTTTTACATTTCATCATTAATTTAGATTGATCGCGTCTATTTTCAGTTTGACATGAAAGAGTCTTATTCTCTTGATAAGTGTCCATAAAGACAAATTTAATTGTATATTATATAAATTGTAAAAACTTGTTAAGTCACCGAATATATACCTAAAACACTACATCATTTCATCCAAGAGAAGGAGGACAGAATGGAAAATGTGTTGGTGCAAGATGTGATGCAAAAGAAAGACAGAGGATTGCTGGGATCCATCAAACTAACACTGAATGGATAGAAAGAATCACAAATATCAAAAATGCCAGTGAGCAATGTTATTGCAGCAAGTAAAATATATAAACATATCCAGCAGCACAGAAAAGTACATTCTCTCAAACTCAGAATTAGAAATGAGGGCACTTGTAAAGGAAGCCAAACAGACATTAATAAGCAAATAACTTTTATTCTGCACAAACTGTATCATAGAGCACAGCATCACAAGTTGTTGTTAAGGCACATAAGAATAAAAAATGCAAGTCAACCTGGGCAATGCAAGATAATTTGTGAGACAGGCACCTAGAATAAATCTGCAAAAGTATAAATATACTAGATGCTGAAAATAAAAACTACTAAAGATCAAAGTATAAGGAGTATTAAAATTACAGAGTTCAGCACCTTAGACTTAAGCAAAAAAACAAAACAAATCAATATAACTGCCATTAAAAATATCATCGGAAGTGGCAGACTGCAAGGAAAAATGTGATTGCTTAAAAAGTCAAATCATCAGTGATTACCTGTAGTTGTAAGAGAGTACATAAGTGATAAAACTTGTGTTAAGACTTAAGCTTTAATCATATATAACATACATCATGTGATGTGACGGCAAATGCTCTTCACAATGGCAGCTGTTATTCAGATAAATGTACTGTGATGGTAAAGTTTTGCTCCCTTCCAGATGTTCTCCCTTTTTGTATATTTGTCATAATGAATGGCTTCAGATCTTTAGACAAAATGTAATATTAAATGAAGAGAACCAGAGTAAACATATAACATCACTTATAAGTTGGTGCTTAATATATTTAAGTAATAAAGTAATCCAACACCAGTACTGCACATGTGAAAGGTAATTTTCTCTTTAGCTACTCACTCAAACAGCACAGCAAAGATAGTTGATAATAAGACTCGTCTGACTGTGCACAGCCAGCCTTACTGAATCTAAACCTCACCATATTTTGCTCCTAACCAGGAGAGTGAAATTGTCACCATAAGGATTCTAGGAGAACACCGGGACTTGATAGGAGGTAATCTCAGAAAATGTAAGTAAAATCAGGAAAGGGTTAGCCATTGCTAAGGCTCTGTAGCTCCACTGCACCACACTGAGAGCCATTATCTCCAAAAAGACAAAAAAACAAGTCACTTCAGGCCTCTCTACCCTCCGCCAAGGTGAGTGTTCATGACTTTATTGTATGAAAGAGAAAGAGTAAAAGCATGACTCATATGAGATTATTAAGGCAAAAAACTTCACTATCCAAGAGTATCTTAGATGCTTGTCTCATAATTGCAAGGAATCACCTGGATCATCTTCAGTCCTTTTGGAATAAAGACAGACATGTCAAGAGTAGAAGTTTTTTGAATGGTACAGGTCACACTATGTCTGGTGTAAAGTAGCATCCAGCAATAAGAATATCATACCTACAATAAAACATGGGAGTGGTAGAGTGATGAGAAGTGTGTGCTTTGCTGCCTCCGTGTGGGGAAGACTTTCTGTTATTGAAGGGACCAAAAATTCTACACTTTATCAGAATATTCTTAAGGAGAATGTCTAGTCAACTGTCCATGACCTGAAGCCATGTTGTATTTGGAGTGTGCAGCAGGACCATGCTCCACAATAAAAAGAAAATCTTCAGCTGAACAGCTTAGAAGAAACAAAGAGTTATAAAGCCCAGTCAGATTCCTAACTTGTACCCAATAGAACTGCCGAAATGAAGAGTTTATGCTTGAAAAACTATGAATGTATCTGAATTAAAGCAGTTCAAAGAACAGTGGGCTACAATTCCTCAACGGTATCATGAAAGTCTGATCTCAAATAACAAATTACATAGTGTTTAGTTGTGATTATTGCTACTAAAGTTGCAGCAACCAAGTATTGAAACTATGGGGGCAATTACACTTTAAATTGGTCATAGGTGTGTTAAATAACTTTGTTCATTGAATAAAGTAGTCATTTAAAAACTGTATTTTGTGTTTTATTCAGATTTCTTTTTTCTAGTATTGCGTTTTTTGTAATGGCCATGCATTGTGTAAAATATGCAAAAACAGAAAATACTAGCAAGGGGGTGAATACTTTTTAACATCTCTTAAGAAAAACACAGGTTGGTAACATCTTCATTTTCATAAATGTTGAAAGGACTTGGATGTACTGCTTGGCAAGTGCTGTTTATTAAAAAATACAAAATTGTTTTTGAAAAAATTAGGAACTCTGCAGTTTCTTCTCATGTGTAAATTATGTTTTACCATTTCATCCATTATCTATAACCACCATGTGCAGTTCAGAGTCCTGGTGTCTATTCAATCAGAAGTGGGAACAAGCCATGGACCAACACAAAGATTAAAATAACATCACAGCTTTCATTTTATACAACTATATAGAGAATGTTGTCACTAAGTACCTCTGCCACCTAAATGACAAAATGAGGTAACATTCAAGACCCTACTCAGACTAGCAGCTTCATGATTTACTGAAATTAATGATTTCTTAAGACAGTAGCTTAGGCATGTTGATGGAACTCTTGATAGCAGTTTAAATTTGAAGCAGAGATGAAGTGGTCTCACAGACCCATTTTGTAGGAGTTGCACATGGGAAATCATGCCAATGATTCCACACAGATTTCATCCATATCTGCACACAGTTTTCATTAAAGTCACCATTAGGCTGGTTTCCATCCCAGAACCTGAAACAAAAGAGAAGCTATCAGACTTTCCCCTGACCTGACTGACCGTGTAAGGTCATATGCATCACTTGAGTTCAGACATATAACAGATGAATGGCTACAAGGCTATGCATCAAAGAATATTGTAAGTCATTAGTGTAGCTAACATATTGTAATTTAAATGCTGTACTTATTGTACATATGTAGTCTGGTGCATGACTTAGCCATGGTGGATAAATTAAACAAAATTGTAAAGAACATTTATAATAGAAACTAAACCCTGACAATGACCCACCCAGCACGCAGCCAATCATGAGTCAGGATCATGATTGTGTAAGACTCTTCATTTGTATATTCTGATGCAAATGAAATAACTCTAATTTAAAAAAAAATACATATATAGTATATTAGCACAAAGGTTTCACAGATATTCCACTACAAAAAATGAGTAATACTGGGTTCAAAAACAACTTCATATTTTGAAAATGAATCATTATGTCAAAGCCTTAATTGTGAATTTGTTTAACTTCACCATATTTTCAGTGTTGATTGATTTGACTTTGAGGGTGACGTCTAGAAGTGTTGATATTGTGTCCTGGTTTCTGGCTGGAATGCACTTTCAGTAATTTTTACCTGTTATTTGTGCTTAGAGGTGTGCCATCCACCCAGACAAATTCATTTTCTTTAACTTTATCATTCAGGCCAATCCAATAAAATTTTTCTTCACCTCCCATGATATTAATTTTATTTTCTAAAAATTCCTGTTAAGAAAACATGAAATTAAGAATCTGTTAGACTTGTATGTTTGTTTAGATAGATAGATAGATAAATGGCAAAATGAAGATTTTTTTTGTTTGTTATGTAAGTCTGAAGATTAAGTAGTAATGCAACTTGTCCATGGAACAAACTATAAATAATTTTTTTTATTTAAAACAATCAAACATTCAAATCTAAACAAAGCCATCAAAACAAAAGTAGAATTAAAGCAGAACTGTCTTCTGTCACAATCACTCAAACGCTTAAAATAAAGCTCATTTTACCTCATTTTTTGCTTTAATATATGCTGGCCTCAGCCTCCCCTTATAAATGCAACAAACAAACAAAACTCTCGGCTCTTCACCTGCTTTTATAATAAATGGACCTATTAAAACACTTTTTGTTTTACATGAGCAAACGGCAGTAATGCCCAAGACAAATAAAGTGTCAGTGTGCTAACAGAGATACTGTATACTAAAAATGACCATTCCTTGGGGATATTTTACACAACCCCAGCCCCCCCCAAATGGGTATCAACCAATGGTAGAATTTGCAGATGGCTTTTACTGATTTGTGTCATAACATTTGCCTGTCACCTTATTATGATATATTAAAAAAAGAAGTTCAGGTTAATAGAATTCTGTGTTTTATTGGGAGTGATGTAACCTAGTGATATTTCATGAAAATTTTAAGAGCAAATCTTAAATTCCTTTATATAATAATTGACTAGCAAATCAACAGTTACCCCTTTGTCCTTTATGTATATCCCAGATAGCGAAACAAAAATCAAAAATGCATGCATAAATAATGGTACAAATGATAACTCCAAGAGCGCCTGCAGCCAAGAAAAAGAGAAACAGCAATCTAAGATTCACAGCATGTCTGTAGTGAATGAAAGACGGAAAGAGTCCTCTGACAAAATCTTTACTTTCTCACATAGTCAGCAGAAGACAAAGGTTCAATGAGACTTTACATAAAATGGCAGTCACCCTGGGCCTTTGAAATTCTTTGACAGACTCTCCAGATCCATTGGAGGATTCTCTTAAAGAGAAGACACTTCTGCTTTATATATGCACTGGCCTGACTCACTTCAGCTCAGGTTTTCTGTGATTTTTCTTGTGATGCACTTTAAAAGCTTTCATGTTTAACTTACAGTATAAGTTCTTCCAGACAGTAATTTCAAAACTATCCGGATAAATGACATACCTGCTCCCTTGAACTTTCTACAATCACTAGGTGTCCACCTTTTATGACGCACTGATCACGGCTCAACTCCCAGGTCAGCTTAACAGTGGAGAAGAAGTAACACTTGGAATTGAAGAGGACCCAGCCCACTTCACAAACAGGGCAGGTAATTTCTGTGGAAAATGAAACTAAAAAGAAAATGAAAAATGAGAGATTAGATGACCAAAATACCTACAGTCTACTAATTAAATATCAAAGCACTTACTCCAGGACAGGCTTATCACATAACAGTAGTATTCCTTCAAGTTTCTAAGTTCTTTTGACAATTCATCATATTTCTCATTCAGAGTTCTGTACTGAGACTGCAGGGTAGCACGACTTTCCAGCAATGCACTGTAATTTCTTGTGTGTTGAGACTCTAAGGCAGCACAGCTTTCCAGCAGATCACTGTAGTTTCTTTTGCATTGAGACTGTTGGGCAGCTTGATTTGCCAGCAGAGCACTGTAGTTTCTGGTGTACTGGGACTGTAGAGTAGCAAGCCCCTCCAAAAGAGAATTGTAGGTACTGGTCAAGTTGTAATTTGCATTTTTTAACTCTTCTAAGTCTTGCTCCTTCAGGTGTAATTTTATGAAATCTGAGTAAAATACGTCATTTAATACAGTCAGTAATGCAAAGCAATATGTCATTTAGGCTTCAGTTAAGAATGCTGTCAGTTTTAGACTGAAAAAATTGTTTTGATAAATCATACCAATTGTAGGTAGTTTATTAAATAAGATAACATCATACATAAGTCCACCACAAAGATATCAGTTCAATCTCTGCCTGTAACTGGTTACATAACTGAGTAAATCTAACTTGCACATTGAAAAACATATATATAAGAAATTTTACTTTAGCACAGCTCTCATAGAGCTCCTCAGCATCATGTTTACTGAACAAAGACACTATGCAAAATAATGTGTGTTTTTATTTAGTTTGTGTTCTAAAAACGTGTCCTATAAGGCATAACACAACAGCCAGTGCCAGTGATTTTTGCTTCTTTTCAAGAGATTTCCAGTGGTTAGGCTCCACAACACAACAATTAAAAGGAGCTGCAGATCCCATACTGTATTCAGACCTAGAAAAGCATGTAGCAAATTCAAAAATCACTGACTGGCACCATGACCTGTGCTTCTTCTGCCTTATGCCCAGCGCTACTGGAATCGGCCAATCCTTGCCACCCTGAATTGTAAATTGTATTCAGGTGGTTTGATAATAACTATAACCATACTTTCAGTTCTGAAAAAAATTAACCATTCACCCATTTTCTGATGACAATTTAAAATGCTTGAAAAGGATTTGATACTTACCTGAAAAATGCTTTAATGTGGTGCAAACATGTTCTGTATTAAGTACAATTAGTTTAAAGATCTCAAAACCTTTGATTTGCATAATTGTTATGTGGTGGAAACTGACTTGTGTCTGTTGTGTATCAAATTGGCCTAATGCTATGCAGAGCCAATCGCATATCAGCTAGCCAGATGGCTGAAGTGTTGGTTGGTAACTGATGACGGATGACATTGTCTATACAAATAATGCTAAATATTTTTGCTTTTCTACCTATGTTTGCTTCCCCTCTTCCCTGTGTAATGAAATCAATTTGGCACAATACAGACCATCCTCCAAAACTGGTTTTCCGGCTATTCTTCAAGCCACTTATACTATAAATTAACCTGGATTTAAAATGAGACAGGGATTTGATCCTGGTTATATTGCTTTTGTTATCTGAATTTTTTTTTTGCTTACTTGTCAACTGAATAACAACCTCATACAATGTATTTTAAAATATTTATGAAATACTAACTAAAGAGCAGCAAATAAATAAAGCCAGTAGAAAAATAGGCTTGCTATTATCATTATTTTACAATGCCAGGTGATATGAAAGTTTTCTTGCACAAACACAGCAACATTTGCTATATACCTTTCAGAAATTAAATACCAAAGTCAAAATTGCTAAACCAGAATTGCAAAGAAGTAATCAATGCCAAAGAGTCTCAGCTCTATCATGACACTCAATGTCACTACAAATATTTTAACTGGAATTTACTCCAAAGCTTGGAAACCCATGTTATCAATCTGTCATCTTATATAACAATTATGTGAAAACATCATGTGTTTCAATGACAAAGGTTACGTGATCAGTAATTGGCATCATTACTACAGAAAGTCATGGCCATGTAAAACAAGCTCAAAATGGCAGGACCAGTGAGGAAATCATTTTCAATGAAAAAAAATTGTAACCGTGAAGGATACTAATCTTTTCTGCAAAATAAAGTATTGATTATAGAGAAAGATCTACCTTTTATACATGAGGTAACGAGACAACACAACAACTATCTCCAGGAGAATGACATAACCTCTGATAATTTGTTTTTTGACCAATATGCTTTTCGAACTGCAATTCCATCTGTACATAGTTTACCAAAACTCTATTCATGTTAGAACAAGCGCATCCATATGAACTAAGAAACCAACCATTGTAGCACAGACTGTCATTACACATTTTCCCAGTCTTCACCACAAGTCCTGGCTTAGCAAGCTGCTGCCAGACACTCTTACTGATAGCTACAAAGTCTCAGTCTTCATGGTGGGGCCTCTCACCAGAATGCAACTTTGCACCTTACATGATAAGATAATTGGTACCAGACTTTGTAACATCAGTGGGGACGTCTCCTGAAAACACAAGCTGGAGACCCAAGTTCTGAACAAAGGACCATAAATCAAGGAAGAGCAACATTGATGGATAGAACTTTGCACCAGTGGTCAATCAACAGGATGGGTTTATGTGCACCTAAAAAGCCATTGGCAAGACCTCTATTTTAAACATCAACTCCACTCTACCTCGCCAAGCTACTGATCAACCTGCCATCAATTTGGCTGACAATAGCTACAACCCATAGCTGATGAAGTGTGGACACAACAGAGGTTGAAGCAATTCCTTTACATTGAAGGGCAACTGTGCTGGACAAGAAAAATACTTGTTTGGATGTGGTTGCCATTAGTCCAACCTTACTTAGGAACAGCAAGTGCACAATCAACATTTGCCTTGCTAACAACAGGAGCTGACTAATCAACAGGGGCCTCATGTATAACTCCGTGCATAGAATTCACACTAAAACATCTGTGTACAGAAAAAAATTGAAATGTTTGTATGCACAAAAAAATCCAGATGCATAAAACTGTATGTATGCCAAGTTCCATGCACTTCCCCAGTTTAAATCGTAATGAAAGTGAAATTTAACACATGTGCATGCACCTACAGCCCCATCCCGACTCCTCCCAGAATTTTGCATATTTGCAAATCAATATAAATATCACCATCCATTCAGTGTTTTGTTAAAAGACAATGGCAAAATCTTGTGAAAAAAAGAAGAATTTCAGCAAATGCAAAGTGGAGCCAAGAATAAATTTACTATTTGTTGGCCTAAGCAGTGGTATAAGAGATAAAAGCATGGCGGAGACACTCGAAAGTTCGCACAGTGCTGAAAGAAAAAAGAAGTGGTCAGATATTAAAGTCGATGTGAAAAGGCGAGTCGCAGCCCTCCGTCTCTTTATTCTGTTTCAGACAATATTACAAACAGTGACCCCTGTACCGATGATGCGACTCCATGCGGTGATGGTGCTGCTGTGTCCAGCACATCTTTAAACGCTGACTGCACATATACCTCTGCCTCAGAAACGCTGGCTGACCATCTGGCTGTGTGCTGACGGACGCTGTTCTGGAGTCACAAAATGCAATAGTGGATGCTGCAAGAGATGTGGCCAATGAAATAATGAATATAAGCACTGTTCTATGTGATATTGACCACAATTTAAATGAATTAGTTAAAAAAATAAATGCTGCATCTGATTACCTGTTTTTACATTCTGCTAATTACATTCAAATGAAGTTGTAACGCTGTCTGATTTGGCTGATCATTTGGTGTATCAGGGACGGTTCATCATAACACATCTCCTCAGGTATGGGCAAGCCAGGGTGCTATATGCATGCTTAATGTGACACACTTTCTGTGGACTGTAAAGCAGCACATGAACAGAATGGAAATGTGTTCTATTTACATAAGCAAATTCATTCTCTGAAGGCGCCTTTATACTGTAGCATCGGTGCCGAACAACACAACGGATCGATTCTCTTCTCTTTATATGACTATTTGGGGTGATTTATCATCTTTAAAAGAACTGCTTGCTTTTTGCTGCACTAGTTGGAAAGAGCACCTTCAACTTTATGGAAGTTGCCATTTTTATAGAATATAAGACCGCTCTGATTACATTTTGGAAAACTGAATGTTGCTGAGAATTGCGCTTTGATGTTTCACAGTTCAACCACAGTGTAAGGAAATCTTATATATATGGATGGCAAGCGGATAATACCATCCTATACAGCTGGCATGGTGAGACTCGGTGAGGTTTGTGAAATACCCGTTCAGTCAGAAAGTTCTCATTGAAAAGCTCCTGTGGTTAAAAAGCAGAGAGTGGACAGAACCTGCAAAAGAGCAGGTGGAGCACAATTCCTTAAAGTCTGCCTTTGTAATGCCTGCACCAGTTCAGCACACAGCTCCAAGAGGATAGCTCTTGGAAATCAAAACTGACTTAGAAGCCAGTCATCATCATCACCTATAAATACGCACTCTAATTCTTCTAACAACACTAAAGCAGCTATACTAGATAGATAGATAGATAGATAGATAGATAGATAGATAGATAGATAGATAGATAGATAGATAGATAGATAGATAGATAGATAGATAGATAGATACTTTATTAATCCCAAGGGGAAATTCACAAGTTGTAATAGTTTGGCCATTCCATGTATCATTATATTTTTACAGAATGATTACAATCAAGTGAATTAAACTTAATTTTGAGGTATTTGATAAATCCTGCATTATTAATGCGAATATGAAAAAGAAAAGGAAATAACACAGAAACAATAGCACTGCTATGATGCTGGGTGCCGCTAGTTTGCAAAACGTGCATAAGCAAGGTAGGAGACTACCGTGAATATGTTTGTGGCTTTACGTCAAGTTTAGGTTTTCTACATCTCAAAGTGTATGAGGAAAAAGGCGTATGCAACATTTTTGTGCATACGCACCGTTTATACATGAGGCCCCAGTTGACCCAGGAGGCATATTTTTTCTAGCTACCAAGGACACTGTGTGTAAAACCCTTGAAGAGAAAATGTAGCACTGCCCACAACCAGAAGATGAAGAAGTAGACAAGAAAGAAAGAAAGAAAGAAAGAAAGAAAGAAAGAAAGAAAGAAAGAAAGAAAGAAAGAAAGAAAATTCTTCCTGTGTCTGGAGAAAGTCAACAAGGAAAGGAACAAAACATAGCTCACTTTAAGTCATAAGTATTACTTTGATTTTGAGAAATATTAATTGTAATTTCATAGATAGAACAAAGCCACAGAATTTATTATGATATTGATGTCACTGTATGGTAATATCTGTTTGAAGGATACGTTCTGGCTGTTATGAGTTTCTTATTCTAATTCTAGTAAGAAGGTGCAGAGCAGCATCTCACATGAACACGCTCACACACATACAGACAGTGAGAGAGAGAGAGAGAGAGAGAGAAAGTGGTAATATGCTCTGTGTGGAGTAGGTGGTAAACCAGCACAGTGGCTAGATGCTGTGAGAAAATGAATGCGACAGTATAAAATATGAGAAGATTAATAATTAACTCAAGAAATTTTTCCATCTTGAAAACATGAACTGAAAGATATAAAAGTTTTCTACCTTTTCCTACAAGTGAAAAAATGTTAAACTAAGCTTTTATAAGTTTATGTTTTAGTTCTTCTGTAAACCCAACAGAGAAAGTGAAAGTGTTAATACAGACTTTTTCTGATTTATTAATCTTGTTCAGAAATTGTACAGACATACAGTATTTCTGGCATCCTTGTCAGAAAGAGAAACAGAGATCGCTCACTCAAAGTACATTTAACTTTGCTTCCCTTGAGGGGCATTGTTTTAATTAATTACCAGCATTGACCAAGGTAAAACTGATAATTGAGTGATCATGACCCCGCATTACATTATTTTACCATCCTTGGAGTGGACATGTTAAAATTCATTCCCTTTCCACACCACATGTAAGTCAAACTAAACAAATTTGTTAATTAATGATTTTACATTAATACTCTCTTTGATTGAAACCTTGGTGTGGTGATAAGTTTGGAAGATGAACACAGTAACTATATTGCGTCGACTGATGTACAACATGCAGGGTCACAAAGAAGGAACAGGTTTATTTCCAGAAAAACATCAATCCAGTATATCAACAGCAAATAAAACAGAGAAAAATATATCAGAAGCACGTTTTTTTTTTTAATATCATGAATGCTAAAACATTGTTATGGTTAAGGCTGGATTAAAGGATAAGTTTTGTATTTTTCAATAGAGTTATCTTTTCACAATGATAGTCTACATTAATTTGCCATATGAAATTGTGTTTGCAGTTTATAATAGGGCATGAAGGGCACCAGTCCAAACATAGAACAAAAGCCTTAAAACTTACTGATTATGTGCAGTTTGTGGCAGCAAAAGTTTTGATCTTGAAAAGAATGACTTATGCATTTCTAAGGTATGTTTATGACAATGAAAGAATACTGAAAATAATATTCCATATTGTTGTCATTCTTTTTCCTGAATTAAGCATATTCTCTGTTTGTCTGTTTAAAGTCGGCTGTCATAGGTTGAGTTTTTATGTAAATAAGTAAGTAAAACAACAACAAAAAAACATGTATCAAGCTGCTAATTGTCACATTGCCTTTCTACCAAAATTTCTTTCAGAAAACCTATGATACAGTCCCACACCAAACATTATTTTTGAAACTAGAAGCTATTGGCATCAGAAGTAACCTACAAAACTGGATCTGAAGATGGTTAACTGGCAGGAGACAAATAGTAGAGGTGAAAGGGAGAATGGGGTCATCAGTTGAATCCCTCAGTGGTCTGTTCTGGAACTCTTTATATTAATAAAATAGATGATCAAATTAGGATATGATACTAAAATTGGACAGATAGCAAATGCTGAGGAGGCAGCGAAATTAATTCAAAAAGATCTGGTCAATCTTCAGAACTGGATAAATGCTTGGAAGATCTATTTTAATGTTGCCTTAAGGAACATGAATTATAAATACAACATGGGAGACAATGACTTACAGAAAGCAACTTCTGAAAAATGATTTGCAATTGATTTACAATGGTACAACATTCTCATGATCTAAGCATATGCAGAAGCAATTAAAAAGGCAAATAAAATGACATTATCCTATTTCTATAGGACACTTACAGTACACTGTCAAGAAGATGATGGCAGCCACTAGCACAGCACATAGGAGCAGCAGCAGCAGCTTAAACAGACGGTGTTTCTTGTCTGTACTAGCAGGAAGTTCCGGAGTTGATAAGAGAGGAAATAAAGATGACTTAAGACATTATAGGAATCTGCACAATGTCTATTAAAGACAACTACATCCATGTTCAGCTGTGTTGTTACTGAAATGTTTGTCTCACTTTCATTATCCACAGTTGTTCATACCATCCTCTTTTCTTTCTTTCCCTCAAATCCACATAAATACATCAAGCATGAAGATGTGTATTTTCATAATGGTACTTTATTTTGTTAGAAACTTACTGTAAATGCAAAGTCTTAGGGAATAATCCACTACCCTATTTTGTGCTATCATTACATTTTAATAGGATTTTCAATTAAACTCTTTTTTAATTGTTGCTCTGAATCTTTGTGGTAATATAATGTTTGAAGTGCTATTCACATTGTAAACCAGCCAGTATTATATTTCTTGGTTAAGTTTTTTAGTCTCTTCATTGTGTGTCTGTGAATGCTAACCATTTACCCTGGGATTGTTCCAACTAGACTATATTTTTAGGAAGATTTGTAATTGTTGATGTGTCAAATGGGGAGCAAAACTGGGGAGAGTTTTGGGATGTGGGAAGAGCAGTAAAACAGAGTAAGTTTGGTAGTCCCACTGTCTTCTTCATTAATTAAATTGTTGGTTTGTTTGTTAGAAGGCCCAGGAGGGAATATGTGAAATTGAAGATAAATACTAAAATTTAAAACATTTCACCCTTTTAATTTTGTATCAAAAATATTCCCCAGAAGATACAAACAGCATACTGTATTTCTGAACAATCAATAAAATTTGTGAGCTAAAATGTTAAAGGTCTCAAAAGAAATGTCAAGAGGAAAAAAGTGCTGTCATAGGTCAGATCTTTAAAGGCCAAAATAGTATTTTAAAAGAGGACCCATTTAAATAAGTAAGTTTTGGCTGAAGAGAGTCTTGGTTACTCAATTTTTTCATTCTAACTATAATGGAAAAACCAGAGCTATATGAATTTTAATACACAAAATAATTCTATTCTTATTCACTAGGACTAGGTAGAGTCTGATTCTTAAGAGCAATATATTCGGGTAGTGGAGAGTCTATTCAAATCTAAATTAAAACTGGTTAATATATACTCACTGAATTTGAATGACAGAGAATTTATACATAAGTTATTTGCATTAGTTCCAAGTATGAACACTCAAACTTGTAATGGCTGAAAACTTATATTGTGTCCTAATTTCAAAGTTTGATAAATACAATTGCAGCAGTAATTACATCTAAAACTGCAATAGCAAGTACACCATTAACTAAAAATCACAATATTTCTGACCTGTACAGACTTCAGTACCCATGTTTGAGAGAATATTCTTTGTTCTCATCAGTACATTACAGTTACACAGCAGTTGTTTCATTTTATCAATAACTTACTATCGTCTATTTAGTCATGCAAGTACAATGCTATTTTTCTCTGCAACCATGTTCCTTTTATTTTGAAGCTTAAATCATTATGCTCTGTATCCAAAATTTACAACCGGTGACTTAATCCATTACTGCTAGCAGATGAGGACTTTAAAAAACTTAATTTCTGCACTAATTCATGTTTTCTTAGAAATCAATTCTTTGCAAGAGATCTCTTGGAAACTCTGAAAGCATTTTAAGAGGACATAATATCTTATATGTTTCATATGATAAACTGCAGACTACAAAAGCTTCAGAGCTGATTTCCAAGATTTCTCAAGCTACTCAGATATGTGCAAAATTGTCAGTGGCACTTGTTTGTCTCTTCAGTTGGAACTAGAAACATGTTTCTAGTTTAAGTTATATAAACAATACTATAAACATGGACAAAAGACCAAGAACATTTTCACAAAGCATATTCATAAACAGGAAGATTGGAAAACAAAAGTAGAGATTAAAAATGTAGCTGGAAATACAATTAAAGAGCACAAAGGAATAACTAACACATCTATGGAATACTGTAAATCATTATATTCTTCAAATTGGAAAGAAGGTGAGGCTCAAGACAAAGTCCACTTTGATAAAATGCAAATACTTCATTAAAATATCTTTGTTAACCTCTGAGGCTCATTTAAGTACAAAATGCCATAAAGTCATTGTAGAGTGGTAAAACTGTAGGCCCAGATGGCTATCCAGGGGAACTATATAAAAACTCTATACTGTTATAAACATTTAGTGAAACTAGAAAAAAACAGAATTCTAACAAAAAAAATAAGGACTAGTTACAGTGTACACCACTCCTGAATAATTATCTTATGATGCTGGAAAAGGTTTCAGCTAAAAGAAATGAGAATGTGTGTCCCATGGTAATATCACAAGATCAAACGTATTGTGCACTCTTTGGCACTTCTTCAATGTAATATATGAACCTGCCAAATCTGAATCCCCAAACGTCTTGGTATCTTTGGAAGCAGAAAAGGTTTAGATAGAGTTGAAATGAGATTGTCTAAATTTGTATTACTAATTGGTTTACTTTAAATTAGAACATGAAACAAGATGTGGGTGCCCACTTATTATCAATGCTTTTTGAGATCAGTGTTGAACTCTTGCTATTCACCTCTGGTAACAGTTAGAGATTAAGGTGATGATTAGGGAATGGTTTGAAAAAAAATATGTTTACATTGATGATATGATGGTTTGAATCTCAAACCCAAAACCATTAATGCCGTAAGTTTTAAACTTGTTTGGAGAATGTCATAAGATCTCTGGATTCAAAATGAATTTTAATAAAAGTGTGATTTTTCTAGTGCAGTCTTTGGCATGGCAGTTGAAGCTGGATACTTTTTTTTTCAAATTGTACAAGAACTCCTCAAATACAAGGGAATGATACTTACAATGGAACATAAAGATTTAATTTGAACACAATTGAAAACATTTAACAAGACAGTCAAAAATGGTCCTCCATTTAACATTAGCCATGAAAATCGGTATTGTCAAAATGAATATACTTTAAATTCTCATACACCATTTTTGGAGTATCTGTGTATATAGTGTATATATATTACACTATATATTTATATATTTTCAGGCATGCGCATCGGAGGATTGTCTTCCAGGTTCATCAGAGTTATGTAATACATCTCTGGGACAACAGGGGGCACTGTTACTAAAAATATCATATCCTTCTACCTCCAGAGTGCAGAGAAAACATCCGGTGAGGGCAACAGACCCATTCCCTTCTGGTCTGAGCCCTATAAGACCTAGATGTCCCCAGAAGAAGGCATCTCATTTGGAATTGAGAAGACTGCAGGATGGAGCACCTCCCAAGACTGACCACCACTCAACTGTGCTACTTAAATCTAGCCAGGATGGCTATGTAATCTATTTATTTTCTATTTATGTGCCATTGTGAGCCTGTTTAATTTTAAAAATTAATTTCAATTAAACAGGGTACCCCAAAATTTCTTTTGGAACCACGCCATGATTTACTCGACTACCAAATATATATCATCAAATCCTTCATTTGTAAGTTAGACTAAATATTAACATCATTTATGTGAGACTGAAAAGGCCATATATTGAGTATTTCTTTAAATGTCCAAAATTGAAGGTGGCATTAGACTAAGTTCCAGTACTATTACTGGGAAGAAAATATTTGTACAATTAAAAAAATGTATTAGAAATGGCAGAAGTTCACAAACCTACATTTGTTTGGTGACTAGAAAATCCTGTCCAACATCTTCTTTTTATGCTATGACCTGTGCTCCAGTTTGCACTAATTGTCATCACTTTACAAGCAACACTGGTTCTGTATCCTTTACTAAGGCAATGAAACTCTCATATGTTGTCCCTATAAACAATGTTTATTTATTTCAGCCATTTATAACTTCTGCAGTATTCAGTCTTTGTAAAATGTATTGAGATGTCTATATTGATAATGTATTTGCACCTTTCAACTATGAACCCTATTTATTTTCTATTTACAAATTAGAAATTACATCAAAAGTAACCAGCCCAAATTTGCTCCTCTTTCATCTATATCTGTCTCGGAATAATTGCTCTCTAGTACCAATGAAGGTTCAGAGAGCATTTCCAAAGTGTATAGAAAGGAACTTACACATTGATGATCTTAGGGAATGATGAGAAAGGATATCTCAAATAAAGTTTCAGAAATGGAATGGGTTTCCGTGATTCATAAAATTTAGTTGAGGATATTTGCCAAGCATACCATAACTAAGTAATATTTATTAATATATTACCTATATCTCTTCAAAAATTGTATAAATGTATCCAGAACAAGATTCAATCCATGAACAGTGTTGTTAAGCTTCATTAAGGAACATGCGTTGAGAATATCCTACACTTAAAATATTTTGGGTAAAATGTTTGTATACTTCTTCTAGAGCCTTGAATTTAAAATTAGACCTAATGTCTTGGTGGCAATATTTGAAGCAAAATGAAATAAGATGAACGTGTGCTAACAGCTACCACTTGCTTGAAGACTTATTTTACACAACTGAAACAATTCTAATTCACACTCTGTAAACTCAGTAAGAAGGTGATACTTTATATTTTTGGAAGTTATTGGCATATCTTAATGGGCATCTGTTCAGAATAATTTTAGAATTTGGCAAAAAAAGGAATTTAAAAATTGAATAATTAGATATTTTTTGATAAATGCAGTTATTAAAATGTTAGAGAGTGTGGGATATGGCCGGCCTTTCATCACCCCCAACACCCCCAGGCCGCCAGATGGAGCCCTCCCTGCAGCATGGAGGTGCCCTGAAAACCAGCAGGGAATCCTGGACAATGGAGTTTTTATCCACAGCCCTGCTGGATACCATGGGGGCCGCTAGAGGACGCTGCAGGGAGGCCCAAAGACTCTTACGTGCCCTATAACCCGGAAGTACGTCTTAGTCACAGCGACAGGAGGAATGACGTACTTCCAAGATGAAAAGAAGACTTTTGGATCTGACCCGGAAGTGCTAAGAAGTCACATGGACAGGGGTTCAGGAGCACTTCCGGGTCACAGACTATATAAAGGACTGTGGGAGATCCCAGTGTTGAGCTGAGCTGAGTGGAAGGGTGGCAACGTGTCTGGGAGAGTGGAGGATTATTATAGTGATTATTGTTATTGTTTATGAGTATAGTGGAGTGGAGGGTACTTTGAGCACATTATTATTATAATAAATTCAATTATTGGATTTTTACTTGGTGTCTGGCGTTTGATCGGAGGGTTCAAGAGGACAACAGCGCCCTCTATCTGTCACAAGAGAAATATCTTTAAAAAAGATTTTTCATTCTATTTCCTACATACTAATCACATAAACTGTGAGAAGAGAAATTGGCATTGATAATAAAAACATAGCTTCCAATCAACGTGATAATATATTGGATCATGAAAAAAAAGGTTATTTCCCTTCAGACTGCATAGTCATTGATGACAATCTGAGCATAATCAGATTTGAGAGGTGTACGCTTCCATGTGTTTTGTATGAGCACTGTTGACTGTTTTTTAAAAATCAAAAGCAAACAAGAGGTTGTACTCAACTTGCTTGAAATTATTATTCTTGATATGGTTCTTGCAACCCCTCTGAATGTCACTCAACGTCCTAATAATAATAAGTGAGTCAATAGGCAAAAGGAAGTATACGTGTAGAACAAATAATGAAAGAAAAAATCATGGCAACAAGTGTAAAATTAATAGACAAAACATATATATTTTACCAGCTGCAATGAATCTCAAGAACAGTATGAAGGGTTGAAGGTCCCAAAGGTTTTATTACCCATCACACTACTTGATAATCTATTACACATATCTGTGTGAAAAAAAATAATGTTCTAACATTTGTGAAAAATTCTTTTTTATTAGCTATTAGCGTGCCTCTTCAGCTTGCAATTTCTAAGTTAATTCACCCCAACTGATTGTTTAAAATAACTTGGAGCTGTGTAGCTATGAAATCTATGTAAGCATGCTTCCTCTGTTTACTATTATTCAGTAGGAACAAATTACACATCTTATTTCTAAACAGACAAATTATACTCTTTAAAAGTCTAACAGCAGTTTCAAAAAGGAATCAGACATTATCAGTGACAATTTTAAACCATTTTACAATTCTGCTATAGTGCAGCATAGAATGCCCAAGGAGGAGCTGTTGGCCAGTTTAATGCTATGCTTATGATGCTGAAAACCCACTGAGTAAGTGAAGGTCAAAGGCTATGGGGTCCTGTAGATAGATAGATAGATAGATAGATAGATAGTTTATTAATCCCAAGGGGAAATTCACATACTCCAGCAACAAAAAATATTAAAGAGTAATAAAAAATGCTGGTAAAAAACAGACAATAACTTGAATAATGTTCAACGTTTACCCCCTCTGGTGGAATTGAAGAGTCACATAGTTTGGGGGAGGAATGATCTTCTCAGTCTGTCAGTGGAGCAGGACAGTGACAGCAGTCTGTCGCTGAAACTGCTCCTCTGTCTGGAGATGACACTGTTTAATGGATGTAGTGGATTCTCCATAATTGATAGGAGCCTGCTGAGTGCCCGTTGCTCTGCTACGGATGTCAAACCGTCCAGCTCTATGCCAACAATAGAGCCTGCCTTCCTCACCAGTTTGTCCAGGCGTAAGGCATCCTTCTTCTTAATGCTGCCTCCCCAGCACACCACTGCGTAGAAGAGGGCACTCGCCACAACCATCTGATAGAACATCTGCAGCATCTTACTGCAGATGTTGAAGGATGCCAGTCTTCTAAGGAAGTACAGGCGGCTCTGTCCTTTCTTGCACAGAGAATCAGTATTGGCAGTCCAGTCCAATTTATCGTCCAGCTGCACTTCCAGGTATTTATAGGTCTGCACCCTCTGCACACAGTCACCTCTGATGATCACGGGGTCCATGAGGGGTCTGGGTCTCCTAAAATCCACCACCAGTTCCTTGGTTTTGCTGGTGTTCAGTTGTAGGTGGTTTAAGTCGCACCATTTAACAAAGTCCTTGATGAGGTTTCTATACTCCTCCTCCTGCCCACTCCTGATGCAGCCCACGATAGCAGTGTCGTCAGCAAACTTTTGCACGTGGCAGGACTCTGAGTTATATTGGAAGTCCGATGTATATAGGCTGAACAGGACCGGAGAAAGTACAGTCCCCTGCGGCGCTCCTGTGTTGCTGACCACAATGTCAGATCTGCAATTCCCGAGATGCACATACTGAGGTCTGTTTGTAAGATAGTCCACGATCCATGCCACCAGGTATGAATCTACTCCCATCTCTGTCAGCTTGTCCCTAAGGAGCAGAGGTTGGATGGTGTTGAAGGCGCTAGAGAAGTCTAGAAACATAATTCTTACAGCGCCACTGCCTCTGTCCAAGTGGGAGAGGGATCGATGTAGCATATAGATGATGGCATCTTCCGCTCCCACCTTCTCCTGGTATGCGAACTGCAGAGGGTCGAGGGCGTGTTGGACCTGTGGTCTCAGGTGGTGAAGCAGCAGCCGCTCCATGGTCTTCATCACATGTGATGATAGAGCGACAGGCTGGAAGTCATTCAGCTCACCAGGACATGATACCTTTGGGACTGGGGTGATGCAAGATGTTTTCCAAAGCCTCGGGACTTTCCCCTGTTCCAGGCTCAGGTTGAAGATGCGCTGTAGAGGACCCCCTAGCTCTGATGCACAGACCTTCAGCAGTCGTGTCTATATTCCATCTGGACCTGCTGCTTTGCTGGCACGAAGTTTCCTCCGTTCTCTGCTCACTTGCGCTGCTGTAATTGTGGGTGGGGATGTCTCTCCTATGTTGATATCAGCAGAAGGATGTGTAGAGAGTGCAGTACTCCGAGGTGAGAGTGGGTTAGGGTGGTCAAACCTGTTAAAGAAGATGTTCATTTGGTTTGCTCTCTTCACGTCTCTCTCGATGGTGGTACCCCGCTTTGAGCTGCAGCCAGTGATGATCTTCATCCCATCCCACACTTCCTTCATGCTGTTGTTCTGCAACTTCTGCTCCAGCTTTTTTCTGTACTGCTCCTTCGCCGCCCTGAGCTGGACTCGGAGTTCCTTCTGCACGCGCTTTAGCTCATGCTGATCACCGTCTTTAAAAGCCCTTTTTTTCTGGTTCAAAGGGCCCTTGATGTCACTTGTAATCCATGGCTTGTTGTTAGCATAGCAGCATACAGTTCTTACTGGAACTACAGTGTCCATACAGAAGTTGATGTAGTCAGTAGTGCAGTCAACAACCTCCTCAATGTTCTCACTGTGTGATCCCTGCAGGATATCCCAGTCTGTAGTTCCAAAACATTGTCTCAGAGCATTCTCAGCCTCCGGGGTCCACTTCCTGAATGATCGTGTGGTTACAGGTAGGACTCTCACTTTTGGTTTGTAGTGAGGCTGAAGCAGAACCAGGTTATGATCTCCTTTCCCAAGCGCAGGCAGCGGGGTGGCGCTGTATGCGTCTTTAATGTTTGCATACAGTAAATCAATAGTCTTATTTCCCCGGGTGTTGCAGTCCACATACTGGGAGAATGCAGGTAATGTTTTGTCCAGCGTCACATGGTTAAAGTCTCCAGCGATTAGCACAAGTGCCTCGGGGTGCTGCGTTTGTAACTTAGCAACAGCAGAATGGATGATGTCACTCGCTATCTCCATGTCCGCTCGAGGAGGAATATACACGATGACAACAATGACGTGTCCAAACTCTCTGGGCAAGTAATAGGGACGCAGACTTACGGCCAACAGTTCGATGTCCCTGCAGCAAGTGGAGATTTTGACTTTAACATGTCCAGAGTTACACCACCGTGTATTAACATAGAGAGCGAGTCCTCCTCCTTTGTGCTTCCCACAGGTACTTGCGTCTCTGTCCGCTCTAACTGTGCTAAACCCGGGTAGCTCCACATTAGCATCTGGGATGGTGTTAGTTAGCCACGTTTCGCAGAAACACAACATGTATACAAGCATCCAAAGAACTGAAAAAGTGTTTCTGTTTTCTGGTTGCTCCCCAAATGTTGGGTGTTATTTTTAAAATAATTTTTTACAGCTGAATTCCAAATTTCCAAATATTCTGGTTATTTCAGCCGATATTTAATAATGAACTTACTAGTGGGTATGACACTGAAGTAGCTGAGGTCTTTCAGCATTTTGAGTTATTTGTATTTATACACCTCTCATTATGTACATTTACATGCACACACAATAAACAGGATAAAGTTAGTAACTGGGTCATGGCAGAAACCTGTTTTCTTAAAAACAATTTACATGTGTAAGTGCAGTTATGGAATTCTCCTTTGCTCCAATGTCATAAAAATCCATAAATATCATTATCAGTCTGAAAACGAACATTAAGCTTATAACTCTTGAGATGGTGTTGCTTATCTTAGCACTGAATATTCAGCCCATCAACATACATTTCCAAGAATATTTCCACCAGGAGAAGGAATAATATAATCGCCTAACCATTTACCTCAGGAAATTTATCTTTGAAAACGCATTCACCTTTATAAGAGCCTAACAAAGTGCAACAGACATATCCATATCTGTGAGTCAGTTAAGGATTTACAGTACATGGCCAAATAACTGGGCTACTCGCAGAAAAATCAATGTGTGTTTACCTGATTTCTCAGACACCAATATTCTGTTTTTCTAACTGGAATAAGGGCACCCATGGCATTTGCGTAACTGTCTTTCTGTGAATTGCTGGGTTTTTAAAGTGCGAGTAATTGCACTCATTGTTAGCAATCATTATTAGGATACAATTAAGGGAGAAAACTTCACAGAAAAAAGTGGAAAATGACAAAAAGACACTTAAATATTTAAATCTATGGCAAAAGCACAGATGTTTCTGAATTCCTTATAAACATAAATTTTACACTAAAGCACTTTTCTAAATGCAGAATATGGCAAAAAAGAAAATGAGAAATAAGCATTTAAAACTGTGTTTTTGTGTTGAAGTATCTAATCTTTTGGGTATATGCACATAATTGCAGCCAAAATTATAAGTTTTGTTGTGTTCTCAAGCAAATCAGTAGAGGGTGAAAAAATGAAAATGAAGCAAAATGACAGAATTTCAACTTCTACTCTGTGGGTATTTAATGTGTTAGAACAATCCAATGTATTAAACTGAGCCAAGTTCTTCTTTAAATTAACTTAAAATAGATTTAGGTGGAATAAGGTGTTGTATATAATTGCAAATAGTTTTCACATAATAACTGCTTCAAGCCTGCAACATGTTTTTTGTTTCATTTAGTTTTGCTTTTTATTAACTGACTAACCAGTAATGGCAGAAAACCTGGTTTCTTAAATCCCTGTTTATGTGTGTGAGTCCACTTATGGTGTTCTCCTTTGATAAATTGCTCCAATGTCATAAAAATACACTAAAAAAGGTTAAACATCATCATCAATGTGAAATCAAGCATGGAGCCTATGTCTCCTAAGGCTGTGTTACTAAGCCTTGTATTGCTGCATAGCATGTTGGATTTATGAGTAGAATTGGACTTTACAAGAATGATGTAAATTGATCTTGTCAGGCCAGTGCTATAGTCACTAAGCAGGTAAGCAACACATTAATCTGAGGCTTAGCAAGCACCAAACAATCAAACAAATCCTTGCTTATACTTTTGAATTTGCTAAACGTGAGGCAGGTGTTAAATATTATAACAATTCACTGGGAAAACTGAAATGACTATATATGCTCTCCTCATATTAAAAGTAAAAGAATAATGTCAACCTACCCCTTTGTTCTGCTCCACGGTATTTCTCTGAGGTATAATCAAAATTTTCATAGATATTTTCATTATCTTGAGGATTTTTTAAATTATCCATCTTCATCATTGCCGCAGTCTAAAAAGTAACAGCAGAAGTAAAGAAAGAGGAAGTCTGTATGTTCTTTTCTGAACAAGCGCATACTTTTTTAAACGATTCAGTGTGAACTCTTTGTTAACAGAACAAGTTGCAGAGGACAGAAAGATATGGAAGAAGATGATCTGCTGTGGCAACCCCTAACGGGAGCAGCCAAAAAGAAGAAATGTGAACTTTTTTGGTAAAGTACGTGTACACTTTAAAATTACGTGTAGTTTAACTCTTCCTAAACAAACTTAGCCCAGCCTGCTCTTCATTAACAAGAAATTTTTTATTTTTTTTATTTACTTTTGCCCTTCTCCATGTTTTATTATTGTTTAAATAAATTAAGCAGTTGCTTAAGATCAGAGATATTTGAAAATTTACTTCTCTGGTTCTCATGTTCAGTCCTGGAAAACCCCTCTGGCTGCAGATTTTCATTCAGTGGGTCACTAATTTTTCCCTTAGCTTTCAATACGTACTATTTTTTTTATTCCACTTAATTACCTTCATTGTCATGGGGTTATATTGTATTAGTACTAGGTTCAAATCCTATGTCCTACACTGTGCAGTTTCTTGGCATGCCCATGTACATTCATGTCCTCTGAACATCCAAGAGACACATATTTTAAATTGGCCTGGTGGGAGTGTGGGTGCCTTGTCACACACCAGTGTCTCTTCCACAGTAAGTCATACCTGCATTAAATAAGCTGGTTAGGACATGGATTTATACAATACAATACAATCAAATTTATTTTTGTGTAGCCCAAAATCACACAAGAAGTGCCACAACAGGCTTTACCAGGCCCTGCCTCTTGACAGCCCCCCAGCCTTGACTCTCTAAGAAGACAAGAAAAAACTCCCCCCCCCCCCCCAAAAAAAAACCTTGTAGGAAAAAATGGAAGAAACTTTGGGAAAGGCAGTTCAAAGAGAGACCCCTTTCCAGGTAGGTTGGGCGTGCAGTGGGTGTCAAAAAGAAGGGGGTCAAAACAATACAATACAATGCAATACACAGAACAGAACAAATCCTCAATACAGTATAAAAATAAAAATTTTAGAAGTACGGAGCAGAATTTAACAGTAGATGATATCACATAATATGATTTGGAATTGTTTAGAGTCCTGGAGACCTCATCCATCAAGCGGCCTCCCCCGTTTGGCCATTCCACGGCTGAAACAGTGCTGAGCCCGCCAATCAGATGAAAGGACCCCTCTTTCCCATGATTCCTGTGATCCTCCATCAGGGATGACTTTACCTTAGGCAGGCAAAACAACTTGGCAGGTGGGCTGTGGCACCAAGGGCCACATTTGAGCACCGAGAAGCGAAACAGAAGAGGTGAGGGTTAGTATCCAATTATAACTATCATGATACTTATGTTTTAGTGCTAATGACTAACAACAGAGATGCAGTCTGTACAGTTAATCAGCAGCTCTAGTCAGGATATGCTAAACTGAAGTAGTGAGTCTTCAGCCGGGATTTAAAAGCTGAGACCGAAGGGGCATCTCTTATAGTAGCAGGCAGACCATGCCACAGTTTAGGGGCCCTGTAACTAAAAGCTCAACCTCCCACTGTTATTTTATTAATCCTTGGAATCATAAGCACACCGGCATCTTGAGATCGTAATGCGCGCTCTGGTTTGTAAGTCATGATAAGTTCAGACGAGTAAGCCGGACCTCGGCCATTTAATGTTAAAAGGAGGATTTTGAAATCTGCCCTAAACTTAACCGGGAGCCAGTGTAAGGATTTAAGAACTGGAGTTATGTGTTCGTATTTTCTTGTTCTTGTAATAATTCTTGCAGCCACATTTTGGATTACTGGAGTCTGTATAAAGAACAGTTTGAACATCCAGTGAACACCGCATTGCAGTAGTCAATCCTACCAGAAATAAATGCTGAATTAATTTCTCAGAATCCTGTTTATTTAGAAAGCGCCTTAATTTCCTAACATTTTTAAGATGGAAGAAACATGTTTTGGACAACTTTGTAATATGCGCTTTAAATGCCATGCTAGAGTCAAAGATAACTCCTAGATTGCGGGCTGATTCAGTGAAATTAATGGGGATTCCAACTGAGTTAAATGATGACAAAATGTTGTAATCAGCGTCATTCCCTCCAACAATTAACATCTCTGTTTTATCTGTATTTAAAGACAAGTAGTTCTTATTCATCCACTCCTTTAATTTACTAACACAACTAATTAAAGACAACATTGGAGAAACTTCATCTGATTTAAATGAAAGGTATAACTGGGTGTCATCTGCATACGAGTGAAAATTAACATTATGTTTCCTAATGAGAGATCCCAGTGGAAGCATGTACAGTGAAAACAGTAAAGGTCCCAGTACTGAGCCCTGCGGGACACCATATTCAACTTCTGTGTATAAAGATGGAGTATTGTCAGCACATTTCTGTACATATTGGAATCAATTTGATAAATAAGAACTAAACCAAGCAAGCAAGGTGCCTGTAAGCCCAACATAATTTTCTAGCCTGTGCAGTAAAATAGAATGGTCAATGGTGTCAAATGCTGCACTTAAGTCTAACAACATAATTACAATAGAGTTTTCTTCATCAGAGGATATCAGAATGTTGTTTACAACCCGCGTTAGTGCCATTTCTGTACTATGACCAGTGTGGAAACCAGACTGGAATTTCTCAAATAAATTGTAATGCATAAGGTGTGACTGAAGCTGATTGGCAACTACTTTTTCTAGTATTTTAGAGAGAAAGGGTAAATTTGAAAAAAGCCTTTCATTATTTAGTATGTGTGAGTCTAGGTCTGACTTTTTAAGTAATGGTTTAATGACTGACACTTTTAGTGCTTCAGGTACTGTGCCATGCAATAATGAACTATTGATAATGTTTAGAATAGGCGCTGCAAGAACATCCATTGCACTTTTTACTAGTTTTGTTGGCACTGGATCTAGGGAACAAGTAGTGGGCTTCATTTTAGAAATTAAAGTTAATACTTCCTGCTCATTTACAGGATTAAAATTACTAAAGTGCTGAATGCAATGTGAGGCAGGGTCTGCTAAGCTAGTATGTGGTTTGCACTGTGATGCAGAGATCTGGGATCTTATATTTTTAATTTTCTCATTGAAGAAGTTCATAAAGTCTGTACTGCTAATATCTGTTGGTATTTTGCACTGTAGATCTGAATTTCCATTTGTTAATTTAGCCACTGTTCTAAACAGTACCCAAGGATTTTTATTATTGCTATCTATAATTGTAGAATAGTATTCTGAGTTAGCTTTAAAGAGGGCTTTTTTATATATTTATTAACACTCTCTCCATGCAATTTGAAAGACATGTAGCTTTGTTGTTCTCCATCTGCGCTCCAGTTTTCGACACTCTAATTTAAGAGTTCGAGTGTTTTCATTAAATCAGGGAGAATTTCTATGTGCTTTGATCACTTATAGTTTTAAGGGGAGCCACTGTATCCAGAGCATCTCTCAAGGTCACATTATAATGTGATGTTAGCTGATCTAAATTGTTTTCCACGTTTACATTTGATGTTAACTGATCTAAATGGTTTTCCACAATTACACTTGACTTACTCAAAGTATCTACAAATTTTGAAGCAGAATTAAAATCTAGATGTCACACTGTCTTTGTTTTAATCTGTGAATGTGTTGGCAAGGGCAGGACTAAATCAAATATAATTTAGTAGTGATCGGAAATAACTTCATTTAATGGAGTAATATTTAAATTTTGAATTTCAACTTTGTAAGTTATAATTAAATCTAATGTGTGGTTATGATTATGAGTTGGACCTTTGACAATCTGACAAATCTTACTGAATTTAACAAATAAGTAAAACATTTGCTAAAATTGTCAGTTTCCACATCAATGTGTACATTAAATTCCCCATCAGTACTACTTGATCATAATCTATAGCCAAATCAGACAGAAGGTTGCTAAATTCAGTCATGAACAATGAATACGGCCCTGGCGGTCTGTAGACTAGCACTATACTTGTGTTGAAATCTGTTTTAATATTTAAAATGAATGCCTCAAAGGATATAAAGTTGCCTAAATTTTTAGACGTGCTTTGCATTTTATTACAGTGAATTATTCCAAGGCCTCCTCCTCCTCGACCAAAATCTGTAGACTTATGAAGGAACGAGTATCCATCTGGTGACGCCTCAGCTAGGGAAACAGTGTCACATTTACTAAGCCAGGTTTCAGTGAGAAGACACAAATCAGATTTTGTACTTAATATAATATCTTTTACCAAAACAGCTTTACTGCCAAGAGAGTGAATGTTCAATAAGCAGCATTTAAAACTGCATGCTTCTTTCTGAACTGGTGACATACTTTTTGTTTTAATTTGAAGTAAATTTCTATTACAGATGCCCCTGGTGGAGGGTCTGGTTTTATCCCTTGGTCTAATTATACACCTTATTTTTTGGTTATCAATTAATTTAAGGTTTGTGTCAAGACTAAATTTACTGGATGCCCCACAACAGGGATTTATATGTGTTTCATTTTCATTGAAAATGTAAAAATGTTGTAAAATAGAAATAAGAGTGATGCTGTGTGTGGGTTTTGATACCTGACAAGATATTTTACAGCCTTTGCCTTTCTCCTTGTGATTTAAGTTTACTTTTTTTCTTAGTTTGATCCTATTCAAGATTGGTTACTGCCATACTTCCTTCCTATAAGTAACTATTGCCTCTTCCTAGGTTGCACAATAACAAATAATTCAAATCCTAAGTGTTGATGCAACTGCAACATCTTCACCTGTTGCACTGACTGACTGCATTCGGGAAATCAATCATTGGATGACAGATCATTTTTTACAACTCAATCCTGATAAAACAGAAATCTTTTTAGTTGGTACCAAATCTGTCCTCTCTACCCTTCGTGGGTTAAAAATTGACGTCGATGGGATCCTGGTTGAACCTTCAGCATCAGTCCATAATTTGGGTGTCATCTTTGATCAGCTTTTTACTTTTCAACCACACATTAGCTCAATAGTACAGATGGCCTTTTTTCATCTTTGCAACATTGTTCATCTGCATTCTTCCCTCAGTATGAAAGATACTGAAACACTCATTCATGCTTTCATAACTAACTGTCTGGACTATTGCAATGCTTTGTTTTATGGCCTCCCAACTAAATATATCAATAGATTACAGTATGTTCAGAATTCTACTACTCGTTTACTTACACACACTAAAAAATCTACTCACATCACTCCTGTCCTCTATGATTTGCATTGCTTTTCAAGAATCAAATATAAAATTATTCTTCTCAGCTTTAAAGCCCTTCATGGTTTAGCCCCTCACTATCTGTCTGAGCTGCTGCTTTCTTACACTCCTGCCCGTGCGTTACGATCATCGGACGCTAAGTTACTCACTGTACCTAAACACAGGTTGGTAACTATGGGGGGCAGAGCTTTCAGTGTGATAGCCCCTAAAATTTGGAATTCTCTCCCTCTCAGCCTTCATGAGGAAAAATCTATTACCGGTATTAATTTCAAACTTCTGTTAAAAACACATCTTTTTAATGAGTATTTTTCTTTTTCTTGTATGTAATTTCTACTGTCTTCTTAATGTGTTTATTGAATTGTAAAGTGTCCTTGAGTGTATGAAAGGCGCTACATAAATAAAACTTATTATATCCATAGAAATGTGCTTAAAGACACTGTTGCTTTTTTCTTTTCTCCATTAAAAAAGTTTTGCATTAAGTCACAGTCTATCACACTGGAGACAAATTGTACAGTATCTGAATACCATTTGTCTTCTTACTTTATAATTCAGTCTGGGAATGGTTCTTGCATTCTTCTAAACCAACAGAAATTACTGGCATTAAAGCAGGACTGTGTTCAACTTTTTTTGTGTATTAGGAATATGTTAGTTTTTGCATACCCCTTGGGGTCAGAGCACAGGGTCAGCCATTGTACAACGCCCCTGGAGCAATTGAAGGTTAAGGGCCTTGCTCAAGGGCCCAGCAGAGTAGGATCTCTTTTGGCAATGACGGGGATTTGAACCGGCAACCTTCGGGATACCAGCACAGATCCTTAGCCTCAGAGGCACCACTCTGCCCTAACTTTGATCTCCATGTTACAAAAAAAAAAAGAAGTTCTAGAGATATTTCAGAGAAGAGAAACAGAACTGTGAGGTATGAAATATGAGGACAGACTGCAGGTGCTGAACCTTTTCATTTTAAGCAAATGGAGCTTGCTCAATAGGATTTTGCAAGATTGTCAAAGGTCCAACTCATAATCCTAACCACACATTAGATTTAATTATAACTTATAAAGCTGAAATTCAAACTTTAAATATTACTCTATTAAATTAAGTTATTTCTGGTCACTACTTAATTATGTTTGATTTTGTTCTGCCCTTACTAGTACACTCACAGATTAAAACAAAGACAGTGCAACATCAAGATTGTAATTCATCTTCAAAATTTATGGATACTTTGAGTAAGTCAAGTGTAATTGTGTGAAAACAGTTTAGACCAGCTAACATCAAATTATAATATGTCTTTGACAGTGGCTATGACTGATCAAAGCACACAAGAATTCACCCTGGCTTAATCAGAGCACTCAAGCTCTTAAATTAGAGTGTCGAAAACTGGGGCGCAGCTAAACAAAAACAGGTCTTTCAAATTGCTTTGACAGAGAGTGTTAAAAATACTAAAAAAAGCTCTCTTTAAAGCTCTCTTAGACTACAATTCTGAAATAATAGATAACAATAATAACAACCCTTGGGTACTGTTTAGAACAGTGGCTAATTCAACAAATAGGAATTCAGATCTACAGTGCAAAATACCAACAGATATTAGCAGTACAGACTTTATAAACTTCTTTAATGAAAAAACTAAAAATATAAGATCCCAGATTTCATCATCACAGTGCAAACTGCATACTAACTCAGCAGACCCTGTCTCGCCTTGAAGTCTTAACTTTAATTTCTAAAATGAAACCTACTACTTGTTCCCTAGATCCAGTGCCAACAAAACTAGTAAAAAGCGCAATTCAGTACCACTCTAAAAGTGTCAGCCATTAAACCGTTACTTAAAAAGTCAGACCTAAAACAACATACCTATATCCCATATCAAGGTTACCCTTTCTCTCTAAAATACTTGAAAAAAGTAGTCACCAATCAGCTTCAGTCACACCTTACACATCACGATTTATTTAAGAAATTCCAGTCTGACTTCTGCACTCGTCATAGTACAGAAATGGCACTAATGAGTGTTGTAAATAACATCCTGATATCCTTTGATGAAGAAAACTCCACTATAATTATGATGTTAGAGTTAAGTGCTGCAGTGTGTCACACCATTGACCATTCTGTTTTACTACACAAGCTGGAAAATGACTTTGGGCTTACAGTTAATGTCCTTGCCTGGTTAAGTTTTTACAGTATTTGTCAAGTCGATTCCAGAACGTACAGAAATGTGCTGACAGTACTCCATCATTATACACAAAAGTGAGATATGCTGTCCCGCAAGGCTCAGTACACGGACCTTTACTGTTTTTACTTTACATGCTTCCACTGGGATTTGTCATTGGAAAACATGTTAGTTTTCACTCGTATGCAGATGACTCCCAGTTATTCCTTTCTTTTAGAGCAAATGAAGTTTCTCTGATGTTGTCTTTAGTTGTGTTAGTGAATTAAAGGAGTGGATGGATCAGAACTACTTATCTTTAAACACTGATATAACAGTGGGGGCAAACAGCTTGATGGCCGAGGTCTCCAGGACTCAAAAAAAATCTGAATCATATTATGTGATATCATCAACTCTAGCATTTTGTTCTATGGCTGTAATATTTCTACTGCCCTATTGTATTGTATTGAGGATTACTTGTGTTCTATTCTGTGTATTGTATTGCTTTTTTGACACCCACTGCATGCCCAGCCTACCTGGAAAGGGGTCTCACTCTGTATTGTCTTTCCAGAGATTTCTTCCATTTTTTTCCCTACAAACGTTTTTTTTTGGGGGGGGGGGGTTCTTGTCTTCTTACATAATTAAGCTGGGGGGGGGGGGGGGGGTTGTCGAAAGACAAGGCCTGTTAAAGCCTATTGTGGCACTCCTTGTGTGATTTTGGGGTACACAAAAATAAATAATATTCTATTGCATTGAATAGCTTAAGAAGTGACATGATTGAGTTTTTAAAAATTATGAGGGACATTATTATGGTGAGTCCAAGCTATTTTTTTAAAATAAGATCTTGAACAAGAACACAGAAAGATAAGTGCAAAAACATTAGAATGTTTGTATATATACATTTAGTTCCATAAGTATGTGGACAGTGATACAATTTTCATAATATTGGCTCTGTGCACCACCACAATGGATTTGAAATGAAGCAATGAAGATGTGATTGAAATGTAAACTTTCAATTTGAAATTCAAGAGGTTTAACAAAAACATCATGTGAGCCATTTAGAAAAGATAGCCATTTTTATATGTGGTCCCCCCATTTTCGGGGGACTTTCCAGTCAATGTACTTTTCCAGTACTTGGTTCTTTCCAGTCAATGACTGCCTGAAATCTGAACCCATGGCCATCTCCAAGTGCTGGGTTACCACACTAGTGATGCTTTACCAGGCCTTTACTACAGCTATCTTCAGGTGCTTCTTGTTCATTGGACTTTCTGCCTTCAGTTTTGACTTCAGCAAGTGAAATGCGTGTCCAGTTGGTTTGAGATCTGGGGCCTCATGCATAACACCATGCGTAGAATTCGCACTAAAACATGGTGTACGGAATAAGCAGAAATGTGCATATGCAAGCTTCCACATTCTTTTGCTCTATAAATCCCGGTCAGCGTGAAAAGTAATGCATGTGAACACATCTGCCACCACACCCAGACTCCTCCCAGAATTACACCTCTTTGAATATTCAAATCTATATAAATAACCCCTTATGTTTTGCATTCTGTGAAAAGACAATGGAAAAAGCACAGCGTAAAAAGAAGAATTTCAGCGAATATCAAGTAGAGGCAAGGAAAATCATACTATTTGTTGGTTTAAGTGATATAAACAAGAAAAGGAAGTTAATCGAGTGGCGGAGAAACTCGAAAGTTCAAGTTCAGAAAGTTGCACAGTGCCCGAAATAAATAAGAAGCCGCCAGTTTGCAAAACTGAACAAAGAACTTGCATATGTAAGGGATTGAGCTGGCGTGAAAATGTGCTTGGCTTTATGCCCAGTTTAGTGTTTATACATCGTGATGTGAGCATGGGAACAGGCGTATGCAACATTTTTGTGCGTACACACCATTTATACATGAGGCCCCAGATGATTGACTTAACCATTGAAGAATTTTCCTCTTCTTTGCCTTGAAAATCACTTAGTTTGCTTTTGCAGTATTCTTTGGCTCATTGTCCATTTGTACTATGTGGCGTCGTCCTAACGGTTCATGCAGCATTTAGCTGAATATGACCAGACAGTACTGCCTTCTAAACTTCAGAGATCATCCTACTACTTCTTTCAGCAGTTATATCATCAGTAAATACTAGTGATCCACTTCCATTGGCAGTCACGCATGCCCTAGCTTTGACATTGCCTCTACCATGTTGCACAGATGATGTAGTATGCTACAGATCATAAGCTGTTCCTTTGCTTCTCCATACTCTTCTCTATCCATCATTCTGGTATATGTTGATCTTAGTTTCATTTGTTCAAAGGAAACTATTCAAAAACTGGTCTGGGTTTTCAAATATATTTTCTGGTAAAATCTAATCTGTCCTTCTTATGCTTGAGACTTACCTCTGCATTTACTTTATGAAGTCTTCACCTGATGGTAGACATTGGCAATGATAGGCTTACATTCTAGGCAGTGTTCTTGGATTGACTAAATGTTGTGATATGGGTTATACTTCATCAAGGAATGAATTCTGCGACCATCCAATACAGTTGTCTTCCATGGTTGTTCAGGCCTTCTGGTGTTTCTGAGCTCACCAGTGTGTTCCTTCTCTTTAAAAATGTACCAAATGGTTGACTTGACCACTCCCGATATTTCTACCATCTCTCTGATGGGTTTGTTTTGTTTTCTCTGCCAATGATGGCCTGTTTTTACTTGCATAGGCAACTCTTTAGACCTCATATTGGAATCAAGTGCAGACCTTCTACTTGTTTAATAGTCAATGAAATAATGAGGGGCCTGCTCACAGCTGACTATTGTACAGCTTGTCAGTCAATTGTCCAAGTACTTTTGAACCCCTGTAAATTGGGGACAATGTATCAAAATAGTTGTCATACCTAAATGGCTCATATGATATTTTTGTTAAATCACTGAGTTAATGTGAAAGCCTATACTTCAATCATGTAATGAGTTCTTCATTTCGTAATCCATTGTGGTGGTGTATAGTGAGAAAATTATGAAAATGATGTCACTGTCCCAATACTTATGGACCTAACTGTGTAAAGAAGTATAGGCAAATTAAATACCCTGCCAATTAGTGTACTGAACAGGAGGAAACAACAGGATGTCATTTTTGAAAAATTGGATGAGTAGGATTAACAGGGAATGTTGGACTAAATGTCCTTTTCTTGTTACGATGGTTCTACTATCCTACCTAACACCATAAGAATGGGAAAATTTTAAATTTCCAATCCAAAATTCACACCATACACAAATCCATCAGCACTATACCACATCACCACTCCCAACTTGAGTGGATACTTTGAAACTTGTTTTTGAGAAGTTTTCTCCATTTTAGTATCTTGCCTCTGTTTTTTTTTAAAAATGCAGTATTAAAGAACAAAGCACAATGCAAAAAAAAAAAAAATAAGTACAACATTATGAAGAAATCCATAAAAGAGAACATGGCACTCAACACCCATCTTACTCAAAAAGTGAATCTTTATATAAAATAAAACATAAAATAAAATTAACATTTCAGCACAGACCTGGCATGTTTACTTTACAATTAATATTAGAGTTTTTGGCAACTATTTCAAAAACCAGGAAAGATCATCACAAAGAAATTTTTTTTTCATCTTAAGTTAATATAAAGGTTAATTTTCCCACTGAGTTATGAAGAGTAGATTAATATTCCTTCAGATGAGTAAAACAAGCCATTTTGTAAGTAAGTGGCTAAGCAGTAGCTGTCAAACCATAGCAGATGTGTGAGGGGTTATGGGCTGGTAGGTGAGGAAACACCAAAATAAAGTAGAGAGCAGCAGGTGTGAGAGAGAGGGAGAGAGAATGAGGGAGAAAGAAAAGCTGTCACCACTGCAGTTGCACTTATTGAAAAACAAGGCTAAAACCTGGTGCATTTTCAGGGAAAAAATCTTTTATTTTTAACATATTTATCCTTTAATGAATTTTTTCAAAAATAAAAAACAAAAACGATTTCAATGATTTGACCAGGTACAGAGGCTTTGCATTCATAATAACCATGGCTACATTTGTGCCTCCTACTCCCCATCCATTTTATAACCAACTTTTCCAGTTCAGGATCCTTTGGAGTGAGTGTCTACCCCAGCTGCACTGGGCACAAGGCAGACAATATTGGATGGGTTGTCACGCTTACACATGTTGCCAGACTCAGGCCTAGGAGAACCTGGCCAGGTTAAAGTCATTGTTGCAGCTGTAAAGTGTAAATTGGATGAGTAGGATTAACAGGGAATGTTGGACTAAATGTCCTTTTCTTGTTACGATGGTTCTACTATCCTACCTAACACCATAAGAATGGGAAAATTTTAAATTTCCGATCCAAAATTCACACCATACACAAATCCATCAGCACTATACCACATCACCACTCCCAACTTGAGTGGATACTTTGAAACTTGTTTTTGAGAAGTTCAGGATCCTTTGGAGTGAGTGTCTAACCCAGCTGCACTGGGCACAAGGCAGACAATATTGGACGGGTTGTCACGCTTACACATGTTGCCAGACTCAGGCCTAGGAGAACCTGGCCAGGTTAAAGTCATTGTTGCAGCTGTAAAGTGTAAATTGGATGAGTAGGATTAACAGGGAATGTTGGACTAAATGTCCTTTTCTTGTTACGATGGTTCTACTATCCTACCTAACACCATAAGAATGGGAAAATTTTAAATTTCCAATCCAAAATTCACACCATACACAAATCCATCAGCACTATACCACATCACCACTCCCAACTTGAGTGGATACTTTGAAACTTGTTTTTGAGAAGTTCAGGATCCTTTGGAGTGAGTGTCTACCCCAGCTGCACTGGGCACAAGGCAGACAATATTGGATGGGTTGTCACGCTTACACATGTTTCCAGACTCAGGCCTAGGAGAACCTGGCCAGGTTAAAGTCATTGTTGCAGCTGTAAAGTGTAGAAAGCATTTAAAAAACAGGTATTAGTTCAGAATCTCAAACCATACTTTTTTATTCTGATTGGAAGTATATAACTGCTTCACTCTCAGCCTTGACCAATATAATGAGGTAGAAATTAGTGTTTTAAAGAAAAGGACATTTCTCTGTGTTGCTATTAGGCAAAAAAATATGTAAATAGCAAACGTAAAAGCCAATAGATGAAGGGGCAATAGGCACCTTATGTTTGAGATTGAGATTATAAGTGAAGAGGCAAACTTCCTGAGTAATGCTGAGTAATGCTGTTACAGGTTATTGTTGATAGCCATCTACAGAAGATAGATATTTACCTGTTTTGCAAAAGAGTTACCTCCTTTGAAGGTCAAACTGCTTTGATTGGTATCTTGCCAACATACAGTATTGTAATAACAGAAGAGCCTGCTTCCTTAGAAAATGGTATATGTACTTCTTGATAGTTAACAATACTATTGTTTAACCAATGAAAATGTGTTTACATTATTGTTAAGCAAAAAAAATTGGTATCTACTGTACCATTGTTTAACCAATCGTCATGTTGATCTAGGCAGAGACTGAAGCAGTTATACTCCTCGGGGCAAATCAGAGTAAAGGGAACTATGGTCAGAGATTCCTAACTGCTGCCCGCTTCTTTAATGCTTTTGGCACCATACAACTGTGGTTACGCCCTGTAGCAACAATGGCTTGTACCTGGCCCAAGTTTGGGTGCTTGTCCGGGATCAGCAGCCTACTGTGGAGACAGTCATAACTGCGCCTGGGAAATCCTGTTGTGAAGCTTCAGAGAGGACTCCTGTAAGTGTGTCATCCAGATATCCCAGCTTCAGGTACAGAAGGAAGATGGCAACATTTGGATGACACAAGATGTTGATCTCGGATATCCACAGGAAATTAATATTTCTGGATTACAATCAACTCAGAAGAACTGAGAATTTTATTATTACCTTTTTGATTATGTTAAGAGTGACAGGTCGAGAAATTTGGTGGATGAAGGCATGTCACACCTACTTCACCTCCAGGACATGATACAGTGCATCCGGAAAGTATGCACACAGGTGGAGTGGTGGCTCTGAGGCTAGGGATCTGCACTGGCAATCGGAATGTTGCTGGTTCGAATCCCATAAAATGCCAAAAGGGACTCTGCTCTGTTGGGCCCTTGAGCAAGGCCCTTAACCTGCAATTGCTAAGCGCTTTGAGTAGTGAGAAAAGCGCTATATAAATGCAAAGAATTATTATTATTAAGTATTCACAGCGCATCACTTTTTCCACATTTTGTTATGTTACAGCCTTATTGCAAAATGGATTAAATTCATTTTTTTCCTCAGAATTCTACACATAACACCCCATAATGACAACGTGAAAAAAGTTTACTTGAGATTTTTGCAAATTTATTAAAAATAAAAAAATTGAGAAAGCACATGTACATAAGTATTCACAGCCTTTGCCATGAAGCTCGAAATTGAGCTCAGGTGCATCCTGTTTTCCCCTGATCATCCTTGAGATGTTTCTTGCAGCTTAATTGGAGTCCACCTGTGGTAAATTCAGTTGATTTGGACATGATTTGGAAAGGCACACACCTGTCTATATTAAGGTCCCACAGTTGACAGTTCATGTCAGAGCACAACCAAGCATGAAGTCAAAGGAATTGTCTGTAGACCTCTGAGACAGGATTGTCTCGAGGCACAAATCTGGGGAAGGTTATCAGAAAAATTTCTGCTGCTCTGAAGGTCCAATGAGCACAGTGGCCTCCATCATCCGTAAGTGGAAGAAGTTCGAAACCACCAGGACTCTTCCTAGAGCTGGCTGGCCATCTAAACTGAGCAATCAGGGGAGAAGGGCATTAGTCAGGGAGGTGACCAAGAACCCGATGGTCACTCTGTCAGTGCTCCAGAGGTCCTCTGTGGTGAGAGGAGAACCTTCCAGAAGGACAACCATCTCTGCAGCAATCCACCAATCAGGCCTGTATTGTAGAGTGGCCAGATGGAAGCCACTCCTTAGTAAAAGGCACATGGCAGCCCGCCTGGAGTTTGCCAAAAGGCACCTGAAGGACTCTCAGACCATGAGAAAGAAAATTCTCTGGTCTGATGAGACAAAGATTGAACTCTTTGGTGTGAATGACAGGCGTCACGTTTGGAGGAAACCAGGCACTGCTCATCACCAGGCCAATACCATCCCTACAGTGAAGCATGGTGGTGGCAGCATCATGCTGTGGGATGTTTTTCAGAGGCAGGAACTGGGAGACTAGTCAGGATAAGGGAAAGATTACTGCAGCAATGTACAGAGACATCCTGGATGAAAACCTGCTCCAGAGCGCTCTTGACCTCAGACTGGGACGATGGTTCATCTTTCAGCAGGACAACGACCCTAAGCACACAGCCAAGATATCACAGGAGTGGCTTCAGGACAACTCTGTGAATGTCCTTGAGTGGCCCAGCCAGAGCCCAGACTTGAATCCGATTGAACATCTCTGGAGAGATCTTAAAATGGCTGTGCACCGACGCTACCCATCCAACCTGATGGAGCTTGAGAGGTGCTGCAAAGAGGAATGGGTGAAACTGGCCAAGGATAGGTGTGCCATGCTTGTGGCATCATATTCAAAAAGACTTGAGGCTGTAATTGTTGCCAAAGGTGCATCGACAAAGTATTGAGCAAAGGCTGTGAATACTTATGTACATGGGATTTCTCAGTTTTTTTATTTTTAATAAATTTGAAAAAACCTCAAGTAAACTTTTTTCATGTTGTCATTATGGGGTGTGCTGTGTAGAATTCTGAGGAAAAAAATGAATTTAATCCATTTTGGAATAAGGCTGTAACATAACAAAATATGTAAAAAGTGATGCGCTGTGAATACTTTCCGGATGCACTGTATCACAATTCCTAACAGGAATGGATTTCACCCCAGCTAACAGTGAGGATTGTACAGGTGTCATCACCACAGGACTGATTCAAGATACTCAGTCAAGCAAAGCTAAACACCTTGGCACAAATTTTGAAATTAGGAGGAACTCTGGGACTTGGGAAAAGGTTGCTTTCCTAATATGACTTCAGATCAAGTGGTAAGACTCACTGATGTTGTTGCTTTTCTGCTACGCAAGGAGTTCAAAGTCCATGGTGGACAAATCTATGATGGGGCTTCTGACCTTAACAAGCAAATAGATGCAGGATCACATGAGGGATGTATTGAGTTTTTTAAGTTATTAAGTCTGAACTAAAAGTAGTTAAAAAGTAGATTTTCTCATTAGTAGAGATGCTCTCACACTAGATGAATTCAAATTATTTCTTATGTTACACATTAGGGATAAAAGCAACTGAAACAATTTATATATCGAATAATGGGTCTTAAACAGCATGTGCTGTTGGCCTCAGAGCAGCATGGAGCTGAATTCAGTTATGGTAAAAGATTAGTTCAGGGCATATTCCTTCATACCCTTTATCAAGCTGAATGAAGAGAATAACAACATCAGACAAGACATAACACCATTTCTCATTGACCTGAAGGTGACTGATGTTGTCATTCTAGAGAAGATAACTAAATCTAACAGGGAGAATCAATTGTCTCAGCTATTAAGCAGTTAGCAGCTCACGTGTCTGAACTAGAACAAAAAAATGTGAAAAGACTGTGAAACATAATTATAATAATCTGACAGCTACCAATGTAGCACAAGCTGATAGTACAGTTAATGAGCAGCTAACAGATGAAGTGTTTGTGTTAGAAAAAAATTGAAATGATCTTGAAGCAGTTAACAACTCAAGAGTCAGAACTAGCTAAACATTTTTAAAACATTGTGAAACACGTTGATAAAAATACTCGGAGAGTCTTCTGTGCATTTCCACAATTAAACATTCAAGTCTATAGGGATAGTCGCAAACAAAGATGTCAAGAGCGTGTCCAGCATGGAAAAGAATGGTGCCTCTGTGGTAATGCACTTGCTAGGCACTACCATATTCTAGGAAAATGTTCAAAGACTACAATTTAAACTTACACAATAAAAAGCACTTCCTGCCTACAGGGGTCTTCTCCGTTGACTCAGTCTCATGGGCAGAGTGAGTTTTATTTAAATAGTGTGTGTATATAGTACTAGGATGTTGTACCGTGTTAGCCATTATGAATGTATGAGGCCATTATGAGGTAACTCAGGCCTCTTCTTCATGCAGAATGTAATGTTTACATGTAATGATTACATCCTGCCTGAAGAAGCATTTTGTAATCTTTTTAGTTAGCCAATAAAAGGTGTCATTTTGCTTGACTTCTCACTACATAAATAGTGTGTCAAAATATCCAAATTGGCCAGTTTTTTGTGTGGCTCAGTTCGTGAAACTTTGATACACGAGACACATCTCTAAAAATATAACTTCTAAGGCATTAATGGAAGCACAGAAATAGTTAGAGGGGTTGATAAAACTGAACACTTGATTGATTAAATAAAATCAGAAAACACTACATGTGTGTCTTTTCTTGCATTTTTAAAATCAAACTAATGTTTATTACTATAAAAACTATAATGTGCCAAATGTTATTGAAGCACAAACGACACATCTGGATGGTACAGGAGCAAATGGGACTTTAGTTAGGAATAATTAATGCTGTCCAATTCATTAGTACACAGGCATTAATAGTACAAGAGTCTGATCAATTATGGTGTTTGAGGCAAGTGGAGTAATGACAAAACAAAGGCTGTTTTTGGGAATGATAAATATTACAAGTATTAAAAGCTTCAGTTACTTATAATAAATTTAATTAACAAAGGTAACCTTAAAAGTCAGATAAACAAAAAAGGAGAGAAGGATTTGGAAAAACTAAAATATCAGGAATTTGTGTCATTTGAAATTTGAGTTAATTTGTCAGTTAGACATTCCCCTTTTGTGTCATTAATCGGGCTAGTATCTCTTCCATGCACTGACAGAATCTTACAGCAGCAAATGTCACATACCTGACGAAAAATGTTTCTAAAAACAGGATTTGAAAGGACTGTTCTTATAAAAGCAGCTTTAAAGAGTTTGTGCAAATGAAAATAGCCTGAATTATTTGGTATTAATTAATAATGTTTGATTTCATTAGTATTAGTTTTAGGCAGTGTTTATTTTCAAAAAGTATATTTCAATGTAAGAGAATAAATCTTGTACATGCTCATGCTGAGATAAATTGGGCAGTCAACAATAATGTCATTGTTTATAAACTCCATGTTGAAATCGCCCAAACCCAATGAAATCTCCCCATTTGTTGTTACCCTGAATAAAATTCAGGCTATGAAGTGCAATTTTTTTAAATTAAAAAAAAAAGTATTAAGCTTTCAAATTTTAATTCTATATTTAACCAAACTATTGTTCACACATTAAACCCAGCTACAGAGGATGCACAAACTAGTGTGTTTCTTTGTGTCATTCCCAAGCCCGGATAAATGGGGAGGGTTAGGTCAGGAAGGGCATCCAGTGTAAAATTTTGCCTGATCAATACGCAGACAACAATACAAATTTCCATACCGGATCAATTGAGGCCCGGGTTAACAACAGCCATCACCAGTACTGTTAACCAACAGGGTGCTAGCATAAATTAGGGTACTGTTGGCCGAAGAAGGAGAAGAAGAGGGGGAAAGCGTATGCAGAGGCAGGGAGAGAAAAAGTGAGTAAAGAGAATGGAAGTGAGGGTAGGAACTTTGAATGCTGGCAGCATTACTGGTAAAGGGAGAGAGTTAGCTGATATGATGGATGGAAGGAAGGAAGGTTGATATATTGTGTGTGCAAGAGACCACATGGAAGAGGAGTAAGGCCAGGTGTATCAGAGGTGGATTCAAATTGTTCTATCATGGTGTGGATGGGAGGAGAAATGGGGTCAGGATTATCCTGAAGGAACAGTATATCAAGAGTGTTTTGGAGGTGAAAAGAATGTCGGACAAAGTAATGATTATGAAGCTATAAATTGAAGGTGTGATGTTGTTAGTGCATATGCCCCACAAGAAGGGTGTGCGATGGGTGAGAAAGAAGATTTCTGGAGTGAGTTGGATGAAGTGATGGACTGTGTACCCAAGGGAGAGAGAATTGTGATTGGAGTGGATTTTAATGGACATGTTGGTGAAGGGAACAGAGGAGACGAGGAGGTAATGGGTAGGTATTGTGTCAAATAGAGGAATGCAGAAGGTCTGATTTTAGTGGATTTTGCAAAAAGGACAGACATGGCAGTGGTGAATATGTATTTCAAGATGATGGTGGAACATAGGGTATTGTACAAGAGTGAAGAAAGATGCACACAGGAGGATTATATCCTATGCCGGAGGGTCAGGCTGAAGGTAATTGGAGACTGCAAAGTGGTGGCAGGGAAAGTATAGTTAGGCAGCATAGCATGGTGGTCTGTAGGATGACTTTGGATATCAAGAAGAGGGGGAGAGTGAGGACAGAGCCAAGGAACAAATGGTGGAAACTGAAAGGTCGAGTTCAGGGAGGAAGTAAGAAAGGCACTGGGTGGCAGTGAAGTGTTACCAGATAGTTGGGCTACTACAGCAGCAGTACTAAGGGTGACAGCAAGAAGGGTGCTTGGCATTACATCTGGAAAGAGGAAGGAGGAAAAGGAAACCTGGTGGTGGAATGGGAACGTACAGGATAGTATACAGAGGAAGAGGATGGTGAAAAAGTGGGATAGTCAGAGAGATGCCGAAGCAGACAGGAGTATGAGGAGATAAGGCTTAAGGTGAAGAGAGAGGTGGCGAAGGCTAAACAAAAAGGCGTATGATGAGTTATATGAGAGGTTAGACACTAAGGAGAGAGAAAAGGACCGGTGGGCTAGACAGAGGGACCGAGCTGGAAAAGATGTGCAGCAGGTTAGGGTGATAAAGGATAAAAATGGAAACGTACTCACAAGCGAGGAGGGTGTGTTGAGCAGATGTAAACAGTACTTTGAGAGACTGATGAATGAAGACAATGCGAGAGAGACAGAGAGAGAGAGAAAAAGAGAAGGTTGGATGACGTATAGATAGTGAATCGGGAAGTGCAACGGCTTAGCAAGAAGGAAGTAAGGACAGCTATGAAGAGGATGAAGAATGGAAAGGCCATTCGTCCAGATAATAATAAAATAATAATAATACATTTTATTTATATAGCGCCTTTCCCATGCTCAAGGCGCTTCACAGAGTCTTAGAAAAAAAAATAAAAAAGCAGGGTATATTTAACATTGGATACAAATGTTTTCCTAAATAGAACAATGAAACAGATAACAAAGCATTAAATAGAATAAAGGACAATAAACCAGCGTTAAATACTAAATTCAATACTAAAAGAAAAACCTAACAAATAACCTAATTTGTGATATAACAGACACACAAATTAGCCTGAGCACCTGGACAGAGAGGTAAACTGAAAGAAAGGGCAGAATGTTAAGTTAAGTTAATAGCCTTCCTAAATAGATAAGTTTTAAGCTGTTTTTTTAGATAGATAGATAGATAGATAGATAGATAGATAGATAGATAGATAGATAGATAGATAGATAGATAGATAGATAGATAGATACTTTATTAATCCCAATGGGAAATTCACAAGAATTTTAAAAGAATGAATGGAGTCAGCTGATCTAATTACTTTAATTAATGTCATTCCAATGTCTGGGTGCTATGGAGCTGAAGGCCCTGTCACCCATAGAGTGCAGGTTAGGGTGAGGCACAACAAGATTACCAGAACCAGGACCTTAGTAGGCGAACAGGAGCCTAGTGATTTAGAAGGTCACTGATGTAGTCCGGTGCAAGTCCATTTAAAGCTTTGTAGGTTATGAATGTAGAGAAAAGCCAAGCAAAATGACACCTTTTATTGGCTAACTAAAAAGATTACAATATGCAAGCTTTCGAGGCAACTCAGGCCCCTCTTCAGGCAAGATGTAAGAAGGGGCATGAGTTGCCGCGAAAGCTTGCATATTGTAATCTTTTTAGTTAGCCAATAAAAGGTATCATTTTGCTTGGCTTTTCTCTACATTCATAATGGCTAACACGGTACAACACCCTAGTACTATAAGCTATTAATAGAATTTTATATTCAATCCTGTAAGACACAGGGAGCCAATGAAGGTGGACCAGGATGGGTGTGATGTGCTCACTGTTGCTGGTTCACGTAAGGACTCTTGCAGCAGAGTTTTGAATCAACTGGAGCTGTGATACAGTATAAGATTAGAAGGGGCACCTGCCAGCAGTGAGTTACAATAATCGATGCGGGATGTGATAAAAGCATGGACAAGTTTCTCAGCATTAGAAAAGGAGAGGAATGATTGAACACAGGATATGTTATGGAGGTGAAAGTAAAAAAGTTTCTTTATGTGGTTTATGTGGGTGGAATACGAAAGGGAGGAATCAAAAATGACACCAAGATTCCTTGCATCAGAAGTAGGTCTGATGAGATCACTGCCAAGATTGACTGGGAAGGAGCTCATTTTCTTAAGTAGCGCTTTAGTGCCAATTTGCAGGAGTTCAGTTTTGTTGCAATTTAATTTTAGAGTTCTTCTCCATCCAGGTTTTAATTTCACTGAGGCAAGTTGTGAGCTGAGAAAACTCTGATGAAGTTGCACTTTTGACATTGAAATAGAGTTGAGTGTCATCTGCATAAAAATGATAACCCAGTCCATATCTACGAATAATATGGCCAAGGGGAAGCATATAAATACAGAAGAGAAGAGGACTGAGGACAGAGCCTTGAGGAACTCCGTGTGTGCCTGGCTCTGAGCTGGATCTGCTGTTGCCAAGACTAACAAACAATTGCCTATCAGTCAGATAGGACTTGAACCACTGGAGGGCAGTGCCAGAGATACCCAGCATGTTCTCCATTCTGGACAGTAGAATGTCATGTCTGACCTGAGTGTCAAATGCTGCACTGAGGTCTAACAAAATTAATATGCTGGTTTGTCCAGAGTCTGCTGCCATAAGCAAATCATTGGTTACCCGAAGAAGAGCAGTTGCACATCTGTGCTGCGCCCTGAAACCAGACTGAAAGGGTTCCATCAAATTATTAGAGGTTAAGTAATTGGTGAGCAGGGATGCTACAACACGCTCAAGAACTTTTGCCAGAAAAAATAAGTGGGAAATAGGCCAACAATTGTTAAGATCGTCACCATCAAGACTAGACTTTTTTAACATGGGGGTTACAAAAGTGATTTTAAAAGTGGCTGGCACAGAGCCAGTGTCGAGGGATGTATTGATTATTGTCATAACAGTTGGGATTATGGCATGAAGGCAGGATTTAAGATTTGTGGTGGGGATGGGGTCCAGTACACAAGTAGTTGGCCTCATCTTACAAAGCAGGTCATTGATAAATGCTGGTGAAAATTTAGAAAAGGACGTGGATGGAGTGGGAAGACAGGGAAGGATATAAATGGATGATGGATTTATTTTAGTTGAATTATTTAGATCTTTAATTTTATTGCGGGAAAAGTGTAAGAATTTTTCACATACTTCAGTAGAGAAGGTAATTGGGCCAGATGCAGGTTGAAGTAATTTATTAACTACGGAGAACAAAACCCTTGGGTTATCATGGCCACTTTCTATTATTCTGCCATACTGTGTGTTCTTGGCAGCCAGTTAGTGCATCCCTGTAAGCCCTGTGATGGTCAGAGAAAGCCTGGATGTGAACAGTGAGGCTAGCCTTACGTGACATTTTCTCAAGGCGTCGACTAGTTGCTTTCATAGATCGTAGCTCTGAATTATACCATGGAGCTGAACGCTTAAAGGAAACCTCCTTATGTTTTAAAGGAGCTGTTTTATCAAGTGCTGAATGAAGGGCTGAGTTATAGTGGGTCAACAAGACTATCTAGTGTTGATGGAATAGGTGAAGACAGAAAAGATCAGAAATGGATCCAGCAAGAACAGAGGGATAGTTATTTTTAAGGTTTTGGAAAGAAATTTGACATTTACAGGTAAGAGGAGGGAGAGGTAATGAGACAGTGAAAAGCACTGCTTTATGGTCAGAGAGGCCCAAATCACTGCTATAAATGTTGCAGACAGATAATCCAGATGTCCAGATCAGGTCCAGTATATGACCATCAGAGTGGGTGGGAAAATCAACATGCTGCGCCAAGTCAAAACAGTCCAGTAAAGATATGAATTCATTTCTCAGTTTACATGTAGTAATATAAATATGGATGTTGAAATCACCAAGAAGAATGACTCTCTGGGAAAGTGAACTTAAGTGGGTGTGGAGGACGGCCAGGGTTCATGCCTGGCCAGGATGTCCCTTCTACTTATATTCTGGGGGAGCAGCCATGGACTCCTCAATACCTCCCCCGGGATGCTTGGTGGCAGCCTCCCTGGTTGATGCCTCAGTTTCCCACAGGGTTTCATGGGAGATAGGAGGCGAGGCAGAGATAGTTAAGCCCAGCTGGTCTTATCATGGGCCCACATGGGAATGCAATTGGGAACAGGTGAGCTAGCACCAAGAGCACTCCCAGAAGGGCCATAAAAGAAGCCAGCAACCACCACTCAGGGCCAGAATCAGGAGGAAGAGGATGAGGTGCCTGAGAGGAGTGGTGGTGCCAATGGAAGGATTGCTGTCTTGAGAAAGAGGTACTTTGGGACTGTGTTATACCTGTGGGGTTCACGGGGAAGACGTGCCCCACAGGTGAAGAAAAAGATTTATTTGTGTTGTGTTAAGTGCTTGTGGGACTGTGTTGGGCCTGTGGGACACAGGGAAGACGTGCCCCACGGCTGAAGAGAAAATAAAAAGATTTGTGTTCAATTTATACGTGCCTCAGTGTGAATCTGTGCCGGGTCGGACGCTTATATAGCACCTTATTCACATGGGTTAATAATTCAGGCAGATCAGATAAAAAAGACGCATTGTATTTCGGGGGACGATAGATAACAATAAGTGAGACAGGACCAGATTTTGTTATTAGCTTAAGAGCCAGACACTCGAAAGACAATGGACCATCAATGGGGATTGTTTTGATGTTTAACTTCGATCTAGCAATTGCTGCGACTCATCCACCTTGTCTTGAGCTGCGAGGCTCCGTGAAGTGAATGTATCCGGGTGGGGTCACCTCCATGACAAATGTAAAATCATTTGGTTTTTGCCAAGTTTCTGTTAAGCATAGCAAGTCAAGGTTTGAGTCTATAGTGAATTCTGATACCATCAGTGCTTTGCCATTAAGATATCTTGAGTTAAACAATGCAATATTAGCTGATGTGGGTTTGTTCTGCACAGATGGATGACCAGAGTTTATTTTAACATATTGCAGATTTAGCACACTGACTATTTCCAAAGCCATGAGTAGGACGGCATATTCCTGAGCAAATGCTGTCAGTGAACTTTTCTTTCTCAGCTGTGGTGGCGACCTGACCCGAGATGTAAATATTTCGGGCGCCGCACAATACCATTGTCTTTTAGGACATGCTCTGGACAAACTGTTTAATATGAAGGAGTTTGTCACAAGAGTATTTTAGCATAGTAGAGAGCAATACTTCTCTGATAGTAGCAGAGAAGCAGCACAGAACAGCAGAGAAGGTGAGACGGGAGGATGGGGTGGCACAGATGAGAGGCAAGCAGCAGAAAAAGCATAGTAGGAGATATTACAAAATGCACATGAAGATACCAAAATTTGGAGGTTCCAACATACAGCCACATACATATAACGCTGGGTATTACAGGCGGGATTGCCCAGAGCCGCATCCAGCTGGGTGTAAACCTCAGATCATATCTTAGTCATTAAGCACATATAGAAGGAATCAAGAGCATCCAACCATCCATCCATTATCCAACCCGCTATATCCTAACTACAGGGTCACGGGGGTCTTCTGTAGCCAATCACAGCCAACACAGGGCGCAAGGTAGAAAACAAACCCCAGGCAGGGCGCTAGCCCACCGCAGATCAAGAGCATTCCAGTGTATAAATTATAATCAAGAAGACAGACCATCCTCGGCTCATAGATCATCACGGTGCAAAGAAATGTCCAAAGGGCTAGTCCAGTATGCCACAGAAACATTTGGTTGTCCCCGAGGCTGCAAACCCAGTCAAGGCAAAGTCCATAAAAGTAAATCCAAATCAACACAGTTTGAGTCATTTGCATCCATGAACTATACATACAATAAAAAGAAAGTGAACAATTGCAAAAAGTTTAAGTTTAAAGCGAATTTTAATGAAAAGTGTTGATAACAGGGAGGAGAGGCAGCAACATATGTGCGCCAGCATCCCCTGTGGAAGCATGGAGGTGTTTAGGAGAGATGGCAGTGGAGTTTTTCACCAGATTGTTTAATGCAATCTTGGAAAGTGAGAGGATGCCTGAGGAGTGGAGAAGAAGTGTACTGGTGCCGATATTTAAGAATAAGTGGGATGTACAGGACTGTAGTAACCACAGGGGGATGAAATTGATGAGCCACAACAAGAAGCCCAACAGCAATGACACTCACAACTAATAAAGAAGCAAAATGATGATTGTTTAGTCTCCTTTGATGAAACTGCTGGCTGGAAGTTACTGCACAGTACTGCACAGTTCAAAAAATTGTGGTATCCACAAAAATATTTACTAAGAAAAAAATATACGTATAAAATAAGTGCATATACAATAAGACAAAAAGTGCACCAAAATCCAAACTATATAAATAAACCAACCAATCAAAAACTATAACTAGAAGATATCTAAAATACAAAGAATATATTTACAAAAATAGGCACAAGCCACTTTCTTTAACTGTGCTACCAAATGCTCTGTAATAAACCGCTCCTCACATTCATTCAGTGGACAAAAAGCTGACCTCTACAGGGATGGTGGTCCTTTTATATTCTGCGCAGTTTTAACAGACCAATCTTGGTGCACATCATCTCTCTCTCCCAGCAAATTTGAAGCAAACATGTCCATGTTGTGTGATGCGTCTCCTCTGTGCAATGCCTCTACAGTGTTGCCAGGTCTGAGATTTTCTAGCCCAATTGACTTTTTTTTGGCTGCATTTTTAAAAACAACGTGGTTTGTGGATATTGTTCAACCCCCGTCCACAGCATTTTACCATATTCATTATTACCGTATTTTCCATCCATCTGGAACTGTTTTCACTGCTATTTGCACTTGTATATGTCCTTCATCATTGTAAAATCCTTGATGGGAATGGTATATACCCCTTCTATCACTTTGAAATATCTTTGATGGCCTCACAGGTGGTGCAGTGGTAGTGCTGCTGCTTTCCAGTAAGGAGACTGTGGAAGATTGTGGGTTCGCTTCCCGGTTCCTCCCTGTGTGGATAGCGCTTTGAGTACTGAGAAAAGCGCTATGTAAATGTAATGAATTATTATTATTTACCCAACACTTTCGCTCTGACACTGCCCCCAGCTTTCCAGTTTGTCATTTTATCTACCTCAAATATTGGGCTATTTATTTGGGCAAATTCACTATTTTTAAGTTGTCCTTGGGCTACAGTTTTGTAAGAACATGCCAACCTGCCTGAATTAGTTTTATTGCAGTCTCACAGGTATAGCATGAACACCAACAGGGATTGAGCTTGAACTTTTCAACTCCCTTGGAACAATGATCAGTTTTAACTTTTTATTTGGGATCCCCACTACTTCTAACAATAAACTAGGCACTCAGTTGTTTCTCTCTGCAGCAACAGTTGGCTACAGGCCACTATCATTTGGCCTGTGTGCTCTGTAAGGCTGCATAGGCCTCCACAGGCCACCACGAATGTCTGTGTGTCAGCGTCTTCTCTCGTAGCCTCGCTGAAGTAGCTCTGAAACTCTAGTGAATGTGTCACTTCAACCATACAAGTTAAAAGAAAAAAAGTAAGTGAAACTTTTTTCTTGCCTTTCTTTTTTGAAAAAATGCTAATGTAGAATTCTTCTGTTATCTTTTACACTACTCTTCTCTGATAAACCTGCCTACTTACAGTATGTATTACTGGCAGCAGTAACCCCAGTTAAATATTTACATACACTTTACACCAACAAAGCAAAGCAAACCCTGCAATATGCAAGTAAATAATCTACACCTAATAGTAATAAGAAATAAATTATGAAGACTTTATTGTTAATTCTGCAAGTGTTTTCTTGTAATTTAGTTTCCAGTATGAATACATATGAGCGCCTGGCAAACATTAACTAGCTAATAAAGAGCAAACACTAGAGAACTGAAAAGGTCAAAGCAAACGTAAAGTTAATAAAAACTGAAAAAACAGAAGTGCAAAATGAAACAATTTAAATTACTGTTATACTAAACTACATTCAAGAAGGAAGTGATACCTTAGATTCAGAAACCCATAGCTTCTGCTTATTGAAAGTGTAAGCATTAAAAACAAACAAGGAATGGTCCTGCTATACAAGAACATAGCCTCCTGCCTGATGTCTGAAAAGCAGTGCTTTAAAATTTCTGAAGTGTTGAATGCAATGTGAGACAGGATCTGCCAAGCTTGTATGCGGTTTGCGCTGTGATGCTGAGATCTGGGATCTTATATTTTTTAATTTTCTCATTAAAGAAGTTCATAAAGTCTGTACTGCTGATATCTGTTTATTATTTTGCATTGTAGATCTGAATTCCCACTTGTTAAATTAGCCACTGTTGTAAACAGTACATGAGGATTACTATTATTGTTATCTATTATTTTAGAATAGTAGTCTGAGCAAGCTTTAAAGAGAGCTTTTTTTATATTTTTAACACTCTGTCCATGCAATTTGAAAGACATGTAGATTTGTTGTTCTCCATCTGTGCTCCAGTTTTTGACACTGTAATTTAAGAGCTTGAGTGTTTTCATTAAACCAGGGAGAGTTTCTATGTGCTTTGATCACTTTTGTTTTAAGGGGAGCCACTGCGTCCAGAGCATCTCTCAATGTCATATTATAATGTGATATTAACTGATCTAAATTGTTTTCCTCCTTTACATTTGATGTTAAGTTAAGTCACTTATGCTTGACTTACTCAAAGTATCTATATATTTTGAAGCAGAATTACAATCTAGATGTCACACTCTCTTTGCTTTAATCTGTGAGTGTATTGGTAAGAACAGAACCAAATCAAATGTAATTAAGTAGTGATCAGAAATAACTTCATTTAATGGAGTAATATTTAAATTTTGAATTTCAACTTTGTAAGTTATAATTAAATCTAAAGTGTGGTTATGATTATGAGTTGGACCTTTGACAATCTAACAAAATTCTACTAAATTTAACAAATAAGTAAAACATTTGCTAAAAGTGTCAGTTTCCACATCAATGTGTACAATAAAATCCCCCATCAACACTACGCGATCATAATTTATAGCAAAATCAGATAAAAGGTTGTCAAATTCAATCATGAACAATGAATATGTCCCTGGTGGTCTGTAGATTAAGTCTATAATTGTGTTGGAATCTGTTTAAATATTTACGATAAATGCCTCAAATGATGTGAAGTCGCCTAAATTAATAGAAGCTATTTGCATTTTGTCACAAAGACATACTCCAAGGCCTCCTCTTCAACCAGAATCTCTAGACTTATGAAGGAATGTGTATCCATCTGGTGACGCCTCAGCTAGGGGAACAGTGTCAGATTTACTAAGCCAGGTTTCATTGAGAAGACTCAGAGCAGATTTTGCACTTAATCATGGACTGAGCCATCGATACGACAGATCTCATCATCGGTGTGTAGTTTTGTGGGAGTGTAGGCCAGTTCGGAATTTGCAGGTTTTGCTGCAGACGTCACAGGTAAAAACACCACTGGCTACCTGTCCTGCTGCTTCTTTCCTTTGCGTCCTCCTTGCTTCCAGCTGTGCAAGTCTGCTCATCTCAAAGTGCTGGACACCTTCATGACAGATTCATCGCCAGGTGGACCGGCTCAGAGCGAGTTGATAAAATTGTATTGTAAGACCACACGTCTTCAGGTTGGCTTTGAGAGTGTCCTTATATCGGAGTAAAAGAACGCCCGACTGAGCGATGGCCATTTGACAACTGTCCAAAGAAGATTTGTTTTGGGATGCAAGTATCTGCCATGCGCACCACATGTCCTGCCCACCGCAGCTCTGCAGCTTTGATGACTGCCTCGATGCCATGCATACCAATTTTACACAGCACCTCTGTGTTTGGGACCATGTCTTGCCACTTCATATGAATGATTCTGCGGAGACAGTGTAGATGGAACAGGTCTAGCTTCTTCAGATTGCGGCGATACAGTGTCCACGTTTCACATCCATATAACAAAGTTGTTAGGACAATGGCTGTATATACTGCCAGTTTTGTGAACAGTGTAACTCCATGTTCATTCCAGAGGCGATTCTGAAGTTTACCAGAAGATGCACTGGTTTTGGCGAGTCTTGCAGAAATATCGTGGTCATTACCTGCAGAACTACTCAGGACACTGCCTAGGTAAGTAAACTTGTCTACATATACAAGTGCTGTCCCATCAACAGTCAATGTTTGTTGTTGGAGGTAACTACTAGAAGATGCCTGAACCATAACTTCTGTGTTCTTGAGACTGACAGTGAGACCAAAACGTTTGGCTGTACTGGCAAAGCGATTCATCAAGCCCTGTAGGTCATCCAGAGAATGAGCCATGAGAGCACAATCATCAGCAAATAGGAGGTCACGTATGATAGTATTATGGACTTGGCCCGTAAGCCGCTAAGATTGAAGATATCACCGTCTGTTCTGAACTGTACTGGAATACCAATGTTGCAATCTTTGAAATCTATATACAGCATAATTGAGAAGATGCTAAACAGGTGTGGGGTAAGCACGTAGCTCTGCTTTGTGCCATTGGAGACCATGAATTCCTATGAGATTTTACCATCCACCGCAAGCTTTCATGCCATCATGAAATGAAGAGACAATATTCACCAGATTTGTGGGACAGCCAATTTTATGCAGAATGAGCCTTTTCTATTTACAGAATCAAAGGCTTTGGTGAGATCAATAAACACAGCCATAAGATCTTTGTTTTGTTCACGGCACTTCTCCTGAAGCTGTCTTGCAGCAAATATCATGTCCATGGTGCTACACCCAGGACGGAAGCCACACTGACTCTCAGGCAGTATGCCATTTTCGAACATGTGCATGTATAATCTGTTCATGATCACGCTTGCAAGTATTTTGCCAGAGATAGATAATAGGGCTATGCTTCGATGATCATCACATATTGAACGATCACCTTTACGTTTGAATATGTGAACTATCTGTGCATCCTTGAAATCTTGTGGTACTGTCTTCTGTCCCCAGATCTGCACAAACAGTTGTGTTAGTTTGCGTGCTATCTGGTGCCCCCCATACTTAAACACTTCTTGAACGAGACCGTCTACTCCTGACACCTTTCCAGACGCCATGCATTTGATGGCATGTAAGACTTCATGCTCAAATGGAGATATACCAAGGTTGTCAGCTATCTGCCATTGTGGTATTTCAGCTAGCACAAACGATGGTTCTTGGTTTAATACTGTTTGAAAGTGTTCGTCCCAACGTTCCAAGATCTTGTTCCAATCCGTGATCAGTGAGCTGCCATCTTTGGATCGCACAGGTACACTGTCAGAGTCGTGTGGTCCATACACAGCTTTCAGGCTGTTGTAGAATGCCTTCATGTCATGACGATTTGCTGTCGTTTGAAGTTCCTTAGCTTTAGCTGCCCCCCACCGTTCCTTCAATGCACGAAGCTGGACTTGGGCCTCTTTTCTTGCAGCAGCATATGCTTGTCTTTTGTCAGTGCAATGTTTGTTGTTGATCCAGAGTAGATGTGTGGCATGCATTCTATCTAACAGCACACAGGCTTCAGAATCCTGTTCATCAAACCAGTCTTTGTTGCCCGTTTTATGGAAACCGACCATGTCTGCAGCACATCTATACACCATGTTCTTAAACTGGTCCCAGTCACCACAGCCTTCACCAGTGTCAGCCAACTTGGACGTAAGTTCTAATTGTAGCTTCAGCTGTGTTTCTGGGTTCTTAAGTGAAGCCACGTTTAATTTCCTCACCGCTGTTACACGACGCTGTCTGCGTGGTAGGAGGACCGACAAGAAGACGGAACAACATACTAGTCTATGGTCTGACCAGCATGATGTACCACGCATGACCCGTGTCAAACGAACTTCTCTGGCATCACGATTCCTTACTAATACATAATCAAGCATGTGCCAGTGTTTTGAGCGAGGGTGCATCCATGTTGTTCTATGCTTGTTTGCTTGCTGGAAGACTGTCCATGTTTGGCACACAACTCCAGTAACAGGGTGCCATTTGAGTTCTCGTTACCAACACCATGGTGCCCAAGTACTCTTTTCCAGGTCTTATAGTCACGGCCTACACGTTCATTGAAATCTCCAAGCACAAACGACTTGTTCTCAAATGGGACAGAAGAAATGGTTTAGGTCAACTCTGCGTAGAATACTTCTTTGTCTTCATTATTTGCTGTCATTGTTGGTGCATAAATGGACAGCAATGTGGCTTGCTCACCTGGAAGCAGATCGACTGTCACGGACATCAGGCGAATTGAGATGGCAACTGGTGAAGCAGACAGCTTTGTAGCTATGGACTGTTTAATAGCAAAACCAACTCCACTCTGTCTAGGTATGACTTCTGGTTGTCCAATGCAATAAAAGGTATATCCACCTCCAGCTTCTGTGAAGTGTGAGTAACCAGAAATACATGTTTCACTGAGTGCAGCAATATTGCCATTGTATCGAGATAGCTCTCTGGCAATTATTGCTGTCCTTTGCTCATGATTATCTGTGTTGTCGGGAAGGGTACGGACATTCCATATGGCCAAAACAAAGTGTTGGCTGCTCTTGGCAATTATTCTTACTCTTGCTCAGGTTTCAACCGCAAACTGGATATCCAACTGGTCGCGGTCTACCAGTAGGTGGAGATGGGAATAGCATTTGTTTGAGGAATCTTTTCTATCCTCACTTTCATCTCAAAGAGAGCAGTGCTATTCCTAAATAAGGCTACTCTGCCACTCAGGCAGAACACGGACGTTGCAGTAGTTCCAGGTCTACAACGTGCGGCCATCACACTTGAGCTGCCTACGTGCACGTTTGCGACTAGACACTCCCAGTTGTATCCTCCATCTGTGCCTGTCGCCACTCTTCCATCGCTACAGGACTTAGAAAAGACGCACCACACCACCAATAATATATCTTCACTTGGAGTGGATTATAGTGAGAGATGCTTGTGCAATAAATCCCACTCTCTCTTGGCACACGAACCAATGTCCACAGGCGCGAAGATCGCAACGTGTAGTCTAATAAGTGTGCCCACAGCAGGCTGACCAAAACTGCAGTCGAGTTGATGTGCCGAATCGCCCTTCTGACCATGTATTCTGTCAAAACTGTCTGCATTTACTTAGCCAGAATTTTCAGGGTTCTCTTTGAGCCTGTCCACCTCGCGTAATGCCTTAAGTGGTACTTCAGCCTAGGCCTTCTCCACTGATGCCATAGCCTCCGAGAGCTATCCCCTACTTGACGTTACACCCCCACACCACTGTGCGGTACAGGTTGGGTTTTTGTGGAGGGTGCACTTTATATATTATCATTTCCCAAAGCAGCTTTACTTCCAAGAGAATGAATGTTTAATAAGCAGCATTTAAAACTGCATAGTTCTTTCTGAACTGGTGATATATTTTTTGCTTTAATTTGAACTAAGTAACTATTACAGGTGTCCCAGCTGGAGGGTCTGGTTTTATCTCATGCTCTAATTATACACTTTATTTTTTAGTTATCAGGTAATTTAAGGTTTACATCATGACTACATTTATAGGATGCCCCAAAACAGGGATTGTGGATAACAGCTTCAGGGTAGCAACAAGTGGAATAAACAGTCTGTGATTTAAGATCACACAACTGCAGCCTAGATAGTGGTCTAATCAGTCAGCCAGACAGTTTTGCTGCCATATTTAGGCAGCATAAAGGGCCATCTTAGAGTTTAGTGCAAAATATATTAATATGATTGAGAAACTGTGTGCCTCCCCTTCAAAAACTATATTTACTAATATTTATTTACAAAAGAACAATAAAAAGTTATTAACTGCCCCCTTTATTTTTTAACTATTCTCTTCATCATAAGTGAACTGTACCAATTACACCCAAATATCAAATCCACAATGTCATATGTCATTTTCAAATCCGCTTAATCCACACCATGGTTGTTTCACTTCCCTGGTCCTCCCTGTGTGGAGAGTGCTTTGAGTAGTGAGAAAAGAACTATATAAATGTACAGAATTATTATTATTATTTTTGGGCTGACAGCTAGCATAAGGAACAATCACTGGACAGGGGCCAAGTCCATTGTAGGGTGACTATACAGGGTACACGCACATACACACCAAGCACACACATTAGGACCAATTTAGTGTCACCAATTCACCTAACCTGCATGTCTTTGGACTGTGGGAGGAAACAGTAGAACCCAGAGGAAACCCTGCAGATACGGGGAGAATATGCATACTCCACATGGGGATGCGGACCCTGCAGCCCCACTTCCAAAAGATCCACTAAAAATTTTTTCTGTATGCCAACACCTTTACTGGAAAATGCCCTTTTAAATTGCCCCACATCCTTAACCTGTTTAGTTTCCAAGAAAGTTTGTCTCTACTTGTAACTGTCAACTTCTTCTGCTGTTTTCAAATGCTAGTTATTAAAATTAATTTTGCTCCTCATTTTATTTATACAGAACAGTGCTTCTTCTCTCCTGTTCTCTCCTCTCATGTCAAATATTGGCCTAAAGTGAGTTCTCTTCTTTAGTACTTTCTTTGGAAAGCAAAAAGACCCTTTATCAGGTGCTCGGTATGAATCAGTGACAGATTAGGTTGCAAATGTACCTGATTATGCCTGATTTAGAATTATATCATTGGCCGTAAAGCCTCCATCCTCTCTAGTGCTAGATTGACCCCCCCCCACAACCTCAATCTGTTATTCCAGCTCTTTATTCATCATGATCTTTTAATTCCACCAACTCTCTCTCTCTGTCCTTCCCTTTACCTCCCTGAATTTGAACTGACCCTGGTCCTTTTTTATTATTATTTATTATGGTCTCAGAACTTTGTATCATGTTGAGAAACACCTGAGTTCCTGTCCACTTTGATACTCTCAGTTGTCTTTCACAATGGCGCTCTTGGAATCAACATACACTCTATTTCTTTTCCATCTTCAGCAAATGTTTCAATCAACTCGGGCCAAGTTTTCTAACTCCACCATATCCAGCCTTTATCCAGATCTGAGTTCAGCCCTCAGAACAAATGGAGTTCTGCTATCTTCCCTTTTTCCACCTTCACTCTGTTTCATTTGTACAGTTATCTGCCTCTCTTTGTGATCCCGTCTCCTCTTGTGTACTACATTGTCAAAGATCCTTATCATTATATTCAATTTGTAAACCCTAACTCTCCTCCAAAAAAATGTAATAACCAATATGTTACACCCCAAAAGTGTTAAACTATGGGACTACAGGTTATGTGTCTTCATCTCTCTAAATGCTTTCTTTTATAAAAAGTACTGTTTTCTGTAAATATAAACCTAATCTGCTAGCAAACACAACAAAATAATTGCAGGCATGAATCATCAGTTGGAAGTTCCATATAAGTTAAAACCATGGCAGCATTTCTGGAAACAAAGAAGCTTCATCATTCTAGAAAAGCATTTGTCATTGTTTAAGTTTCTGCATTATTTATCACAGTGAATGCTATCAGATATTGAACTAAAACCTAATGCTAAAAATGTAACATTGAATGAAAAATGAACACAAAATTTCAGTTCTTTTTTGGTCTACTTATTGCAGTAAGTGTTACAATGTCAAAGCATAACTGGACTCTTGGACTCAAAAATGGGTTACAATACATTTATCAGCAATTACTGCAACCATATATTTCCTGTGATAAGTCTCTTTTAGCCCTTTGGATGTAGTACTCCATCTAACAGAACTGCCTCAACTCTGTGATATTTGGAGTTTTTCAAGCATAACCTTCAAGTTTTTCTACAACAAATCCAATAGGTTTTAGTTTGCTAATCAAGTCATTTCAAATCTGAGTTTTTTGGTTTTGCAGCCTTCCTAACTTATACTTGCTTTTGTGTTTATAATTGTCTTCACTGGGCAATCTCTTAATGAACCCTTTAATAACATTTAATACATTCATTAAAAAATGCCACACTTCTAAGTTCTTTATATGAAATTGTTTGACCTCTCAATCTGCACCCTCTCTTCACATTTTCAAAATATTTTATATTTCTGTTTCATATGGTTCCACCTTAGAAAACTAGAGGAGTGTAGAAGGTCTATGGAAGAAAGAGGCCGTAAGATTAGAGAGGTCAGACAAGCATTGTTGTATGAATCAGAAACCTGGACAGTTAAAAAAAAGGCACATGGAAGGAAACCAGATGCTACAGAAATCAGATGGATGTGTGGAGTAAGATCAGGAATGAGAAAATTTGAGGTACAGTTAAAGTTGAGTAAATTTCAAGGAAAATACCGGAAAGGAGATTAAAGTGGTATGGGCATGTCATGAGAAGAGAGATAAACAATGTAAGGAGAAGAATATGGACATGGAGTTGTCTGGCTGCAGGAAAATAGGACAACTAAGGAGAAAGTGAATGGATTGTATGAAAGAGGAAATAAGGCAGAAAGGAGTATCAGGTAAGGAAGTGTACAATAGACAAGAATGGAGAAGGCTGGTCAAATATAGCAACCCCACTTGTAAGTGGGGAAAAACTTTAGAAGAAGAAGATTGTTTCAACTTTGGTTCTAGAGATCTACTTGTATTTATTATTACATCTTCTAGCTGAAAAAAATAAACTTCTAAAAATCGCAGTTAGCAATGTTAATATCAGATAGATAGATAGATAGATAGATAGATAGATAGATAGATAGATAGATAGATAGATAGATAGATAGATACTTTATTAATCCCAATGGGAAATTCACATTATCCAGCAGCAGTATACTGATACAATAAATAATATTAAATTAAAGATTGATAATAATAATAATGCAGGTGAAAAACAGACAATAACTTTGTATAATGTTAAATGTTAACGTTTACCCCCCCGGGTGGAATTGAAGAGTCGCATAGTTTGGGGGAGGAATGATCTCCTCAATCTGTCAGTGGAGCAGGACAGTGACAGCAGTCTGTCACTGAAGCTGCTCTTCTGTCTGGAGATGATACTATTTAATGGATGCAGTGGATTCTCCATAATTGATAGGAGCCTGCTGAGCGCCCTTCGCTCTGCCACAGATGTTAAACTGTCCAGCTCCATGCCAACAATAGAGCCTGCCTTCCTCACCAGTTTGTCCAGGCGTGAGGCGTCTTTCTTCTTAATGCTGCCTCCCCAGCACACCACCACGTAGAAGAGGGCACTCGCCACAACTGTCTGATAGAACATCTGCAGCATCTTATTGCAGATGTTGAAGGACGCCAGCCTTCTAAGAAAGTATAACCGGCTCTGTCCTTTCCTGCACAGAGCATCAGTATTGGCAGTCCAGTCTAATTTATCATCCAGCTGCACTCCCAGATATTTATAGGTCTGCACCATCTGCACACAGTCACCTTTGATGATCACAGGGTCCATGAGGGGTCTGGGCCTCCTAAAATCCACCACCAGCTCCTTGGTTTTGCTGGTGTTCAGTTGTAGGTATATCTCTCTACTATATAATAAAACATTAAGATCTGTGTGTCCAGTCCCAGAGCAATCTGAATGGTCAGTTTGACTTTGGTGTGATTGGACAGTTTGTCTTTGGTGACGCAACAAAGGAGAAAGTATGAGTCTGAAACACACCAGGAGGCGTAAAGGCGCATGCTGAGAGGGTCACCATTAAAGACGAAAAGCATATAATTGGACAGGAGGCAAAAAAGGCATTTTGAAAGCAGGCTTTACGAGAACGTGCTTGGGGGAGCGATCACCAATGAAGAGACATTCAGATGCACATGAATACACAGGAAAAGCTATGAAAGTACACATAGGCTAAGAGATATTTTTTAATTACTCTTGTTTACCTTTGACAGGAAGCGTGGATAGTAATAATTAAAAATACTACTCTAAGTCTTTCACCCTGCACAGAAATAGTACATTTTTCCAACATAAAACTGAACAGTTAGAACAGCTGAAGGGAAGAAACATAGTTTATTAGTCAGTTAACCTTTATTTCACAGAACATGGAGTGCAGTATCACAAACCTCTTTCAAAACATCCAAGACTATAAACCAGAACTACACAATGCAAAATAATTCATAATTAAGGACATTGATTTAGAGTACACACTAGAAGGAGTTTACTAAATTTTAAAAATGTATAAGAACACAAGGAGAAACAAGATTAGGCCATTAAGTCCATTATGCTGATTTTATGCTGAGCAGTGCTCCAGCATTTATGCCATAGAAGACCAAAAGAGTGTCTGATTTAAAGAAAATATGCTGGAGAGCTGAGCACAAATGGAGAAAAAATAAATTGATAGTTCACTATGAAATACTGAAGGCTAAAATATCAGAATACAAAAATATATTCCATCTTGAGAGGCGGTGTTGTTTCTCTAAAACTATAAATAATAATGCTGGTAATCCAAGAGTTTTATTCTCTACTATTGATCATCTGCTAAACCTAGGTAACTCAATGGAATAACTCCCAAACTTCCAGTGAAACTTGTGAAGCTTTTGCTATATTTTTTCATTACAAAATTAATTATATTAAAAATATACAGTACATCCCCCCAATACTGATCCTATTAAACCCTGGTAATCCATTTTAAGTAAATTCAATACTTTCACCAGGATAGATTTACCCAGTCTGTATAGAATAATTTCTCAACTGAATCCTTCCACCTGCATCCTTGACCCAATACCAACAAGCTTTCTCAAATAAGTATCCAATATGCTAATTGATAGTATTCTTGACATAGTAAATTCATCACTAGATACGGGGGTCTTCCCAGATTGTTTTAAGACTGCTGTTGTTAAGACCCTGCTCAAGAAAAATAATCTCAGCTCTTCCGTTATTGAAAACTTTAGACCTATTTCTAACCTGCCTTTTTTAAGTAAAATTCTAGAAAAGGCAGTCATTACACAGCTAAATGATCACGTGAATGAACATTCTGTTCTTGAAAAGTTTCAGTCAGGTTTTAGAGCAAACCACATTAAGAAACTGCACTCATTAAAGTAGTAAACGACTTGTGGGTAAATGCAGACAGAGGCCTTGTATCTGTTCTCATCCTCTTAGATCTGAGTGCCGCATTTGATACCATTGTTTACAATATTCTTAGAAATCAGCTTAGTCAATGGGTGGGCCTCTCCGGCAATGTCTTAAATTGGTTTGAGTCTTACTTGACAGGTAGAAAATTCTTTGCTAGCTGTGGTAATTATTCTTCGAAGACACATGATATTCTATATGGTGCTCCACAAGGATATCTCCTGGGTTCACTGCTCTTTTCAATCTCCATGCTTCCATGAGGTCAGATTATCTCAAGGCATAACATGAGCTACCACGGCTATGTTGACGACACACAACTGTATTTATCAATAGCGCCTGATGATCCTGACTCTCTTGCTTCACTCACTTTTTTAAAAACATGTAGATTTGTATCATAGTACATGACATGCTTTACTGAATTAAAAAAAGGAAACATTTTAAACACAAAAAGATTTTCCAACAAATTAGGGTATTGTTATATTCTTCTCAGGTGAAAATTAGCATTCAAAGAATGTTAAAGTATGGCCAATGCTTGTCATTTTTGAGAACAATGTTGTTTTTCTTCTGATTCTATGACAAGATGACAATTCCTACCACCTGAAGACAGGTTCAGCAACAGTGAGTTACTACAGAAGTGATTCTCATAATGCTCAATAACGTGTCTGCATTTCCATCTTCTGCTTTAGATGTTAACCATCGTTGCATCAATCTCACAGATCATTTTTGTTAGAGTTGCACAGGGGAAGTCGTGCCACTTTTCTTCTGCTTCAATCTGCACACAGTGTTCATTTTTACCATTAGGTTGGCTACTGTGCCAAAAGCTGCAAGAGAAAAGGAACCATAAGTCTTTCCAACTTTTACAAAATCAATAATGAATATGAATTAACCTTTAAGATTTTTCATTTATGCAATTTGTGCCTATGTGTTAAATATTCACATACTTATCAACGAAGTTAGAACACCAAGGGCATTGTGTTGTAAACGGTGATGTACAGTGCATTACACTAAGGCAAAGCTAATCGAATTTGGCAGAGGACACAAACTAATAACAATAATAATAATAAAAATAATAACAATACAGCAGCAGTTAGCACTGTCACTTTACATTGGATAACTGGTTTGTCTTGAGGTATTGGAGCCATCAGTGTGGCATTTCCATGGTACTGAGGACTTTCTCCCAGTGTTGAAAGACATGACATTACCTGTCTTGGTAAGATTACAAGATTAGTTTCCGTAAAGATGTAAATTTCAGAATTGTTTTCTTAGTTTGATAAATTTGTATGGGTTATTAGAGAAATCCTTCTTTTTTCATTTGAATTGTTTATTTTTGTCATGATTGCCAACCACCATTCACAGGAAACGAGTAAAAGCTTCAAATCTCACCTGGAGTTCTTAAAGAGATAAATCATAACTTTAATAAAACTATGTAAATAGTTAAGAGAAGCAATACCAATTATTAGATATTTATTCAATGCAAAGGTGTCCTATAAACTGGCACAAAAACAACCAAGAAGCAAAGGAAACATAAATGATTTAACGGCAGATAATCAACAAACCTAAAGCAAACAAATGATGAAAAATTGAGACAGTTAGCTGAAATAATGTGAACTATAAAATTTTGTAATTGTAAAGTCAAAGCTATAATTCTAAATGTTAAACTATTGAATTTCAAAATTGTCAGACACATTTCAGCATCCAGAACACAAGAATGGAACACTTGAAATGATGAAGGGTAAGATGCAGTCCTGAGCCCTGCATCGTTCTTCTTCTTTCTCTTCTCTTTCTGATTTATTTGGGAATGTTCAATAAATCATTATTGCAGTCTGCAGGATGGGGATTTCAACTGTCTTAATGTTTTCTTTGCTATTATTAGAAATGATAAATTCATATATCTTTCAAATACTCAGTAAAGACTTTTATTCTCTATTATCTTCATAATTATTTCATTTCATCAAGTTACTAAATGGGAGCACTAACTATTAAATCTGTTGAAATTTCCTCTACTTTTGCTGTCTGTATTACAAACAATACATGATAAACTTTTATAATGCAAAGTTCCTTTGAGGTCACACTGATGCTTTTCTATAAGTCTGTATGGCGCCGATTGTTTGCCAATCCAGCTGCATCACTCCCACCTCAACAGTGGCACCCCATCCTTTTTAATAACACTGGCAATGTGTGTGCTTTCCTGGCATATGTTACTAGTACAGCAGTGCTTCCTAGATATACTGGAACATTTCTGCCATGGACACAGTATTTAACTTCTGTTTCAACTGAAATACATTTCTTCCTTTTCTCACAGGTTTGTTGTGCCAACCCTTTTTTTTGTGTTTGTTTGTAATGCCTATTTTTATAACTTATTTGCCATTTCATTACCATAAAAGACATTAAATGACATATATATATTGATTATTTTAATTCCAGAAACAATTCTATGAGATATTCACCTTTTTAAGCTGTATTTAGATGATCTGTTCCAGGGCTTGAACAATGGCTATCATTTCAGCAGTGAACTCTCATATTTTCTCAGAATTCTGAAGGCACTTCCTTTATTCATAGTTTTAACAAAAATGCACACGTAACACCCGTTGTTTTATGTTTTTTGACCCATCTGTATAAATATGTATACAATATGCATACTGAAGCTAAGTTCTAATATGTTTCTTCAAATACAGAAATTCTTCGAAAAATATTCTAAGAGCTCTAAATTCATTTCTTTAAAACAATGATGGTGATATTGGTGCTGCTGAACCATTATAACGACTGTAGATCTAATTAAAGAATCATTCTTTTTTGTATGATATGCCTAACAGACCTCCACGATTGTACAGGTGAACTTTTCATTAAATTTAAACCTATTATTACATTGTCCTTGCCACTTTCTAGTACATCTTTTACATCTTAATCTATTATTAGATCAGACTTGCTGTCAATTACATTTTTATAGTGTTACTAAAATACATATGACACAATACAAAGGATTTTCATTAATATTATTTTTTTTCCCCCGTTTTATCCATGATGCCATTATTTTGTTTCATTCATGACTGTTTTGTTTCTAGCAGCACCATCAGTTTCTGGGTACGTGACATGTTCCTGCATTGTTTTCAACATTACAACGTCAATTGTATGTAAGATGGCTGCACGCATTTTCTAGTGTGCAAGCTCTGAGATATCAAAGACAAATCACTGTTATAGTTAGGAAAAGGGTATTCAGTTACACTGAAATTTTGCTTTTGATGTGAACATCTTAATTTTGTTTGCTATTTATTTTATTTTATTTTCACTTTTTGCCTCAATTTTTGACAACTCTTTTGCTTACACCTCATATGTATATTAACTTCCTATTCCTAAACTATTATTGTCATATTAGGACTAATACAACATCACCATGCTTTTAATAATACAGTACTCAAAAGTTTAACTTTATATTTACAAGTATAAAGGTAAACAATAAAACAATCATTTTAATTTTTAAATCTTCTTCTTCTGGCAGCTGCATTCTGCACTAGTTGCAACTGATTGATGTCTTTCTTGGGTAGTCCTGAGAGGAGTGCGTTACAGTAATCTGGTTGACTAAAAACAAAAGTGTGAACTCATTTTTCATTCATTTTTCTTCTTTTAATGGACACTTTTTTGGATGAAAGTTTGAGGGCCTGCTACAGTTCTTTATAGTAGTGGAACAGTGTATGTATGCACCTAAAATCTGGAATAGCCTGCCAGTAGGAATTCGCCAGGCTAATACAGTGGAGCACTTTAAAAAAACTGCTGAAAACACATTACTTTAACATGGCCTTTTCATAACTTCACTGTAAATTAAATCCTGATACTCTGTATATCCAATTCATTATAATAACTATTCATGGTGGATCTAAAATCTGTACTAACCCCTACTCTCTCTTCTGTTTCCTTTTCTGGTGTCCTTTTGGTGGTGGCGCATCTACCCAAAGTACCATGATGTTCCAACAATGATGGATGGATTAAAAGACAGAAGTCTGTATAACCATCACCATCAAGTGACTCCGTGAGAACCCTAACTACAAAGAGGACTATTTCATTTATGTTAGGTAGAATGCCCAAAGGGGACTGGGCAGTCTCGTGGCCTGGAACCCCTACAGATTTTATTTTTTTCTCCAGCCTTCTGGAGTTTTTTTTTTTTGTTTTTTCTGTCCACCCTGGCCATCGGACCTTACTCCTATTCTATGTTAACTAATGTTGTCTTATTTTAATTTCTTATTTTGTCTTTTATTTTTCTTTTCTTCATTATGTAAAGCACTTTGAGCTACTTTTTGTATGAAAATGTGCTATATAAATAAATGTTGTTGTTGTTATGTATCCTGTTGTTGAAAACCCACCTTAATAAAGGGACAAGTGTTTGTGTGTATGAGTCTGTGTATCTGTGTGTCCATCCAGTTGCTAGGTTTAGGGAAAAAAATGTAAAAATAGGCAAAACGTGTAGAAGGGTAAAAAAAATCAAAAATTATAATAAAAATACTAAATAATGGTCTAAAGATAGGATAAGTGGTCGTACCTGTCTATTTTGTTATACGCCAGCAGCAGCAGCCTGGCCGTGACGTTGTTGAACAACCTCACGCCATGTGAATAAGGTTTATAGCTGTAATACTAATGGCTAATAACTTCTCATGGTGGGCAATAAATGAGTGAAAATAATGATAAATCAGTGCAGGTGTTTGGACCATGACTAGGATAGAGCTACTAAACCAGGCTAATACAGAAGCAACCACTGCCAAATATTCCCAGCAAAACACTTAAAGTATAAGAGTGGTCATTTCGATGAGCGACACCGACAATAAGTGGCAAAAACTGACAGTTCAGTCTGAAAAGAAAAATTTTGCCGCAAGGAAGAGGAATTGGGTGTATATGATTATACCATGAGGTCTGTGTTGCTTACTTAGATTTCAACCTGCTTAGACGGGTACAAAAGGCTAATAAAACTGCATTTTGTCAAATTATCACTAGCAACATTTATTAAAATACTTTTTCAATATATGTTCCTACATAGCTAGGTTTTCTTTTTGTACATTTTTTTCTGTTATAGTAATGAAACATTACTTTACATTTTTAGTCTGTACCTGATTAAGAGTGGTATCTCTATTCAAAGAACAAGATTTTCTTCATTATTCTTTCATGGTGAAAATATTCCTCCTAGCACTTTTGGAGGCTCAGGGATCAATTCTAAGCTCCTTCTAGGCTCCTTCTAAACAGCACAACACTCTGCTATACGTTTCTGTCATGCCTTATCAACCCAGATTTGTAATATTGTTTACAGAATGGATGAGCTGTAATTTGATTAAGTTAAAAAAAAAACAAAAAAGAGAAACTTGAGTATTTGGCCTCATTAATATACAGTAGATATTGTAGCAAAGCACGATTTTAACCCATATTGCGATTCAATGCATTTTTGCTTATTTTATTGCTCTTTTTATGAGTGCGATATAATAATTGAATAATAACTAATCCACCAGTTCCTTGCTTGGTGCTGTTCACCTTCCCATTTCCTGCCTCCCCCACTGCTGCCAGAATTGGCCCCGTTATAATTTTTTGATTAAGCTTGATCATCTTGTCTTGTAAATTAACTCTAGACTTACCAAAGCCAACAAAAAAAATCGTAAATCCGGCCACCTTAAATCCCTTTGCACCTCTCTGTCAGCGTCTTTTGTCTTCTAAATGCGTCAATAATCCCAAGCAGTAAGCATACCATCCTCCCACCGCCTCAGAACGGGCAAGAAGTTCTCCCAGTTCTTGCCTTGATTGATTATCTGGGAGTGAACTACCCAGAATTGTAAGGGGAAATAATTTGATGTGTGTTTTGTGTCTACAACAATCTATGTAAACACATTGTTAAAACAGAAACGTTTTTCATGTTTTAGTAATAAATGACAAAATGTACACATGAACTATTTAATATGTAAAGGCTGATAGCCAATATCAAATAAACACTTTCACAAAAGATGCAAGTATAATATGACAGCTTCTGTGGTGCAGCGGTTAGATCTACCAACTTATAATCCAGGGGTCGTGAGTTTGAAACCAGCTCCACGGCAAATTTACCGTTTTGAGTAGTGAGCTGCTCTTATTGTTAATATTATACAATAAAAACATACATTTGATTTGTGTCTGTAACAACCACTGTAAATTTATAGTACTTGTAAAAGTTAGCATTTTTTTTTCACTTATGTGTATTGGGGTCCCATTGAGAAAAAAGCTTATTTTTTGTTAGCATTTTTAAAAATCTGATATAAACATAGGGCTTGTGAGAATCTGAACTTTTCAAGTACATCCAGTGGGCCCTTTCAATCACCAAAGTGGTGCTACTTAAAGCTGAAAACCAATTTGGACAGGTTTCAGAGAAAATTTAAGTACGTAGCCTTTCTGCCAGTTTTCAAGACATCTACATTCTTAACTTTTTTTTTCTTTAACCACAATACTCTTGGTCTGTCAGTTTTAATTTACATTCACATTTACACTTATTTTCTTAGCAGATGTTTTAATCAATGTGAATTGCACAAAATATCAAAATAGTACAGAAATCTCTCTATGTATAGAGAATGCAGACTTGCTCAGATTTGTTACTGGCAATTTCCAGTCTCACTTCATTATAACACACTGGCATACTAGCATTCAACAAGTTTGTTCCATGAAGATTTGGTCATTGTTATCTCCCAGCATGAGGCTTTGGATGCTCCAACATTCATTCCAGGCCTTAAGGGTTTCTTAACACTAGAATTACCAGAGCCTACGAAAAAACTCGTAGATCTGTCCCACCTTAAATCGCTTCTTAAATCCGTTCGCAGCTCTCCGCCAGAGTCTTTTGTCTTCTAAATGTGCAGATACAGACAAGCTGCAAGCAACCGGCTATTCCATCCCCCCACCGACTTAGAACGTGCACGAACTTCTCCCAACTCATGCCTTGATTGATTATCTGGGAGTGAAGTGGAGTTTTAGAGTGGAAATAATAGATCGTTATTTGGAACACACGCATTTCATGTGTGTTCCGTTTCTACAGTAATCTGTGTAAACACATTTTAAAAACAGAAACGCTTTTCATATTCTAGTAGTAAATGACAAAATGTGGGCATAAACTATATAATGTATGAAGCCTGAAGTCCAAATATCAAAGAAACACTTTCACAAAAAGGTACAAATATAACAGAACAAGTGTGCTTTTCTTCAAAAATATAACTGCATGAAAAAAAGCCACCTTAGCATGCGACATTGACAATTATTTACAACGACTACCGCCGTGGCGCAACAGTATCAGTTACTGACTGGGAATCAAAAGGTCACAAGTTTGATCCTGCACAATTCCCTTTTGAGAAGTCAACTGCTCTTATTCTTACTATTTCAAAATGAAAACATATGTTTGATTTCAGTCTTTAACAGTGGGTGTAATTTATGATACTTGTAAAGGTTAGCTTTCTCTTTTTTTTTTAATTCACTTTTCATTCTCTCAGTCGCGTTCAGGATCCTTCCCCTCCCTTCCCCATCTGACACTGCTGTTTTCACATAAAGATGCGCTATAATGCAATATTATTTTTTAAACGAACAGCTTCAGATCGGGTGTGAATTTATACTGGCACTGTTAGAGTCAGAGCAGAAGCTGAATAAGATGAATAAGCTCCTGTTCTGACTCTAAGTAAAAAGCATGAATTAATCAACAGAAATAACCGCGATTGACATTTTAAATTTAACGATTTACAGTGCATACCATTTTATAAATTTTATGTCCGTTTGAGGTTAAAAAGAAAAAAAAATAACACTTTCTCCCCAGCTGGGAATTGAACTCCAGTCTCTGAAGCACGAAAGGGTTGCTGCGCTCTGAGTCAGCAAATCTTAGCGTTTGTGAAAGTGTTTATTTGATCGTTGGACTTCAGGCTTGACACATTCTATAGTTTATGCCTGCATTTTGTAACATTTATTACTAAAATATGAAAAAGTTTCTGTTTTAACAATGTGTTCACACAGATTACTGTAGAAACGGAACACACATGAAATGCATGTGTTCCATATAACGATCTATTATTTCCACTCTAAAACTCCACTTCACTCCCAGATAATCAATCAAGGCATGAGCTGGGAAAAGTTCGTGTACGTTCTAAGTCGGTGGGGGGAATGGAATAGCCGGCTGCTTGCAGCTTGTCTTTATCTGCACATTTAGAAGACAAAAGACTCTGGCGGAGAGCTGCGAACACACAAAAAAAAATTTTTCCTACTGCTGTGTGTCTTTTAAATGAAGCATTTTAGTATTTTATTGCAGGCATTTTTAATTCAGAATTTTATGTATTTTCAATTTAGACTTTTATGCACTTTTAATTAGAAATTTTTATGCACCTCTAATCAAAATTTTTGTGCATCTTTAATCAGAATTATTCTGCACTTTTAATTAGAATGTAATTGATTTTAACTATGTGTTTTTATTAATGTCTTGTGCATCGTATTTTCGTTTTGCAGCACATCTTTGATGTTCTGCTGAATGACAAATAAAATTGAATTGAATTGAAACTCTAAAACTCCAGCAGTTCAGTCACTCCCAGATAATCAAACAAGGCATGAGCTGGGAAAACTTAGTGAACGTTCTGTGACGGTGGGGGATGGAATAGCTGCATGCTGCTCGTCTTAATCGGCACATTTAGAAGACAAAAGACGCTGGTGGAGAGGTGAGAATGGTTTTAAGATGGGCCGGATCTAGTTTTTACCTAGACTCTGGTAATTCTAGTGTTAAGTGAGTTGAAGACTTCAGAGTGAGAACTACAAACAGAATGGCCCTTCTGTACTGCAGACAAGTAAGTGGAATCTTGTTTTAGCATTTAGGGGTACAATACTAGGTGGAGGTGGTAGGAGCATAAAACTAAGCTGCCATTACTGAAAAGATATCACATGACTCCCATAAAAACAATAATTCTAGTTCTCTCAATTAAACCTGAAACTATTACACCTGGAGAAAACCTGTTTGGATCCATTCTCATTTTCTACCATCTCTGCTGTAACTCACCAGTGTCTAAATGGCAGTGACATCATTTTCACATGAGTGCAATTGCTTTATCATGCTGTTAGGAAATCCTTCCCAGCCAAAAGTGTTTCAGCAGTTTTATCTTCTGTAAGATGGATTTTTTTTAGAAAACTAGGTGTCTTCACCCCATGCTTGCTTTGCTTGCCAACCCCCGTGTTTGGTTTTTCCGGATACACACTTGTAAGATTTTTTTTTTCTTGGAATTGTTGCTATTTCATTAGTTTCACTTTTATTTCAGAACTTCTGTAAAAACAATATTTGTAATCTTGCGAGTCCCAATATGCTGAATCTTTTAAATGAGGTCAGTGAGACATGCGTTTAATGACTTTGTACCATAATTCAGGATAGGTTTCTCTGTTTGGAATTTCAGCACAGACAAAGCGATCTACATCATCAGCAGTTAATATTTTTTTTTACAAAGTAATCAATAAATGCATGTGTGGTAAACTCCATTTATGAAATTCTCAAGATTGTTTATTTGTCACATGCATAGTTATACAGGACAACACACAGTGAAATGCATCCTGATCCGCTTATCAAAAACTGTGCAAAGTTAGAAGAATATCAGTTAGATTAACAAAAAGTCATAGATTGAAAGATAACAGTATAGTAGAACATAATAAATAAGTAAAATTTTGTGAATAAAGTAGAATTAAGTGTTAAGGTGCAATAGTGCAGTGATTATTGTGCAAAACCAAAGTTAGACTAGTGCATAGTTAAATGAGGCAGTTTGTTTGTTTGAGCTACTGCAATCTTTACTTTTTTTTTATATTTTCTAATTTTCCTACTTTCATATCTTTTAACTTTCTCCACATGTGTATAGCGCCGTTTTTTTTTTTTGAGCCTTTCAAATTCCACTGCTTTCATAATCTCTAACCTGCTCTGCATGTGCTTGGCACCAACGTTTGTGAACGTCTTTATGAAGTTCTACTTTGTCTTTTACTCTCTGTCTTTTAATTCTGAGCCGGATTGGACATGCTTTTTTCAATTCCATTTGTTCCGGGCTGATAATTGCTTTCCTTATATTTCTGAATTTGCACCTAGATTATTCTTTTTCTTTTTTGCTCTTTTTTCTCTCCAACACTTTTGAGTCTCTTTTCTCTGCGCTGCTTTCTTCTTCGCTTAGACGTCGACATTTCATTTAAAGTATACTGTCCTTATATTCTCTATATATGCGCTGAGAGCCCTGGATCTATGTGTGCTCAAATCCTATAGATGACTGAATGTTTTGCTGCCTCTTGGCTTATTTGATATTGATTGTAAGTAGGGCGTGTCTTGCAAGAATCTCATGCTCCACGTCATTGCGAGACGGTCCTGGGTCAATCCCCGTGAGATGCTCTGTGGCCAATGTCTTTCATCTCACGGTTTCTTTTAAATGTCTTCTGTGATTTTAACATGAAGATCATGTCTCAACGCCCTTGTGTTTCTCTGCAGGATTTTTTTTTATAATAGAGAGATTTATGATTTGTTTCCAAATTTACTTTTTACATGTTACAAAAAAGTAACTTGACTAAAAAAACTCAGGAACTAAGCAACACTAAAGGAAGGTGTGAAAAGTGAAGTAATCAGCCAAAAGTTTCTATTTCAAAGTAAATAACATTGCCTTCCTTCCCAAAAATATTAGATACCCAGTAGCTATTTGTGTGTTATTTAATAAAATTGAATGGTTGACAGTTTGTTTTCCTTTTTAAGTATTATGAAAATATTAACAATGGTTTGATCTTTCGGTCCAGCCTAATTTTGTTTGCTGCTGTTTTATTTACTGCTCCAGCACAATTTCACAATTTGAAAGGAGGTATCTTACCTTTGTTTTGGGTCTAAAGGTCTGTTATCCAACCAGACATATTTTCCTTGGTTTGCCAGATCAGTCAGGCCAATCCAATAGTTTTTTTCTCCTATGACGTTAATTTTATTTTTTAAAAATTCCTGATGAGATAAAATGAAGTTAAGCGATCATACAGGTAAACTGTGCATGTCAATCACAACATAGCCAAGAATTTTTCCTATTGTCTACTGTTTTATTATTATTATATATAGCATTTTAGTGATCATTCAACTAAGAGAATGGATGACAGGTTAAGCAACCTGCCCAGTAAAAAAATTTTGAAGCAAAAACTGTAAACTGGGTTAAAAAAAAAACAAAACAGATCGTTAGCATCCCACTTGACATCATGTATGTACTAAGACAAGTTATTCTCTTTATTCACTTCAGTTTTCACGGATCGTTTTTCTTCTTTTAAATTTTTTTTTTAACGTAAGCAGGTGTCTCAAGTTGCAAATACAAACACATGACAAGTGCAGGATTCTCCACCAATTGATAAACAAAGTGATCTTGTTCAGTTAAACACTTGTACACTGGAGCGTGTGGCAGTAATGTCCACATTATTTCCTGCATTCATGTGCTATGGGAGCTATGGCTTTCCATTGTAAAATGTCTCGTGAACTCTTTTCCAATAAGGCTGAGAGGAGTCTAAGACATCTAAGATCACTGACCTTCCACTATATTTAATTGCACACAAAAAAGAAGAAATAAATAATCCCTTCGGTCAGATATTACATTTTATAGGTGGATTATATTTGAATATATTAAACACCCACCAAAAATAAGGCCTATTATTTGTGAAATTAATAAAGTATACAAGAAAAGAATAAGCAGTAACCCAATTAGAACAATTACAATGAAGAAATTTGAAAAATACAATCACAATTTGTAACACACCAATTAATTTTTAATACTTATCTCAAAACGGTGAGTGTCACAAATATAGTGCTATGTGCTATAAAAGACACATCGATGATAAAATGTGATGCTAACAATAAAAGTAATAAGAACAAACATAGAAATATTATACTGAAATAACAGTTACACGAGAGTGCAATAAATAAGGGTAAAACTGAATTATAAGAAGCTTGTATATAATGTTAAAGTAAGGAGAAGCTTAAACATGTATATTCAAAAAATAGACCAAATGATAATAACACACATACATTATTCACGTCACTTGAAAAACAATTATTGGATCAAATATTTCTCAAAAGAATTGTGTTATTTTACAATTAACATTGTCATATTTTGTAAAACTGTTGCATTATTTCACAAAAAAATTGCCTGCTACAGTTAGTACAGTTGTATACATGCACGCTCTGGTCACCTTCTCAAGGGTAGTGAGGGACAGATTATGAACGTGCATAGCGGGCAATCAAGTGACAAGAACTGAACATCCATTATAAAAATACATTTAATCCTGCATGTGCTGAGAGGCTGATTTAATCTGCCCAGTGTTGAGTCACAGGGAGCCAGTGATTATCCCAGCAGCATTGGGTGTAAATCAAGAAGCAACCCTGGTGGACCATTCGCCATTCCAGGGCACAATCACACAGCAAACACAAAAGTGTAGGAAGCATGCAATCCAGTAATGGAAGTCCATTAATAAAAGTATCATTTTAGTTTTAATATAGTCATTTTTTAAATTCATTTATTTATGATTGCATAAGTGGCACAGTGGCTAGTGTTAATACATTCAGGTTCAGGGGCTCAATTTAGGGATGAATGTTAATTATATAATAGCAATGTGACGGTCCAGGTTGGCTACAGCTGCCTTAATCCTCTTGAACCAAGGACCATTGATAGTCATGAACCGAGATGAGCCGTTGCAATGAGGACATTTAACAAGCAAGAGGTAGGTGCAAATGTGCAAAGTGCTTTTCTTTAAAACAAATCTTCTTCAATTATCCATAAAGCAGTGTCAAAGTGGAAGTTGAAAAGTCCAGTAAATAAATGATTACACCAATAAAGCAGTTAAAATTTCAAGGTTAAACCACAGTCAGGATCTTCTTTTAAAAGCACCATGAGCATTAGTGCCTCCTTCTAAATTTGACATCTCTTCAGCTCACCATCATCTGTCTCCTCAACAAAAGGATATGTTGACAGACAGACGCAGTCATCCTTTAATTCAGCATGGGCTCCATTAACAGTACCTGCTGGAGTACTCCAAGTCTGGCAAGGGTCTTCACTGCCTTCCCTAGGTGTCTGCAGGAGCCCACTCAGAATGGTCACACCTGCTCTTCGTGGACACAGCAACCCCTCAAGCCTGCTTTTCTTCCACTTAACCTCCAGACTTCCTCTTTCCTTTCTCTCTTTTCTCCTCAACCTCATCAGGCTCCCTTCTATACACCTGTAGATGTGACAACCTAATGTCCATCTATGGAGTGCTGATGCGGGGCAGCTGACCTAATTTAAACAATCATCTCACCTCCACATTGAACACCCCTCAACTGCATGTGCAGATCCCAAGATGCACTGAGTTTTTTTATATATACTTTGACATCTTTCACCACAAGCACATGATGGACTAAATATATTTTGTTAGTTGAGAAGAATTACTTACACATTTTTAGTATTCGATGTCAAAACATGTGTTCACCCACAGTTAACACTAGAATTACCAGAGCCTACGAAAATACTCGTAGATCCGGCCCACCTTAAATCGCTTCTTAAAACCTTTCTCACCTCTCCGCCAGCGTCTTTTGTCATCTAAATGTACTGATAAAGACAAGCTATTCCATCCCCCCAACGACTTAGAATGTAAACAGGCTTTTCCCAGCTAATGCCTTGATTGATTATCTGGGAGTGAAGTGGAGTTTTAGAGTAGAAATAATAAGATTGTTATTTGGAACACACGCATTTCATATGTGTTTCATTTCTACAGTAATCTGTGTAAACACATTGTTAAAACAGAAACGGTTTACAATATTCTAGTAGCAAATGACAAAATGTAGGCATAAACTATATAATGTATGAAGCCTGAAGTCCAAATATCAAAGAAACACTTTCACTCGGGCTTTACACATTCTATAGTTTATGCCTACATTTTGTAACATTTATTACTAAAATATGAAAAAGTTTCTGTTTTAGCAATGTGTTTACACAGATTACTGTAGAAACGGAACACGCATGAAATGCATGTATTCCAAATAGCGATCTATTATTTCTATTCTAAAACTCCAGCAGTTCAGTCACTCCCAGGTAATCAAACAAGGCATGAGCTGGGAAAACTTAGTGAACGTTCTGCGACTGTGGGGGATGGAATAGCCGGCTGCTCGCTGCTCCTCTTAATCGGCACATTTAGAAGACAAAAGAGAGGTGAGAACAGTTTTAAGGTGGGCCGGATCTACGAGTTTTTTCGTAGACTCTGGTAATTCTAGTGTTAAGCACAATCACTGATACCAGTTAAACCAGAAATACACAGAGAGAACGTACAAATAGCATGGACATCCATTCACTGATAGACTGCAGGAATGGTAGGATTGCATCACCACTTTGCCTGTGTTAAAACATCAGTACCAAACTTGTCAAACATCAACTTGATTAAAGCTAAATGAATACCTTTAACATTTGCTCAGGTCTTGACACTTGATTGCACACTAATTGTGTGCTTAACCTTTCCCTGCATGATGATAATGGCTGTATCAGGCAAAATCTTTGTGAAATAACACAAGACTTTTGCAAAATAATGCAAAAAATAGTTTTTTAAGTGTTGGGATTAAACTGTCATATGTTTACTAGAGTGACAAATGAAAGAAATAATTAATATAGAATTAAAGGTGGATGCAAAGTGAAGAATGTGAAGGATAAATAACCAGCAGAAAAATGCATTTGACAACATATACAGTGGAATCTCGGGTCACGACGGTAATTCGTTCCAAAACTCTGGTCGTAAACTGATTTGGTCATGAACCGAAGCAATTTCTCCCATAGGATTGTATGTAAATACAATTAATCCGTTCCAGACCATACGAACTGTATGTAAATATATTTTTTTAAAGATTTTTAAGCACAAATATAGTTAACTACACCATAGAGTGCACATCGTAATAGTAAACTAAATGTAAAAAAATTGAATAACACCGAGAAAACCTTGAACAACAGAGAAAACTAACATTGCGAGAGTTCGCGCTATAGCCTTACAACCTGATCGCTGTAAACACTTTTTTTTAAATGAGTTTTAAGCACAGGGGGAAAAAAAAGGAAAATTTGAAAAATCTGTAATTTAATAAACCACCAAGAAAAGTAACATTGCAACAAATCACGCTACGAACCACTCGCTGTAAACACTTTTTTTTAACGAGTTTTAAGCACAGGGAAAAAAAATGAACATTTGAAAAATCCGTAACTTTATAAACAACCAAGAAAAATAACATTGCAACAATTCACGCTACGAACCGAAAAATGAACATTTGAAAAATCCGTAATGCAAAAACTAACCATAAACCACCAAGAAAACTAACCTTGCATGAGTTGAGTTCTGGCATGAAGTGAGGAGGAACTGGGTGGAGAGGAGGCTACAGTGCTTAGAAGCCATGGTTAACTGCAAAAGCACATGAAATACTGTAGAGCACGAAGAGTTCACAGTTAAAGCACGCACATCTGACTGAGAACAATGAACAGGGAGAGACTGAACACGTGCTTAAATACAGTAATTGGCGCGTACAAACTGGAAGGGAAATGAAATAGAGCACAAAGAGTTCACAGCGAAAGCACACATGCACATGCAAGCACGCATGTCTGACCAAGAACAATGCAATACGTGCAGAAATCATTGGCGTGCACAAACCGAAAGGGAAACTGGCTTGTTCATATACCGAGTGTGTGGTCGTCAACCGAGGCAAAAGTTTGGCAAACTTTTTGGTCGTAATCCGAGTTGTACGTGCACTGAGACGTTCGTGAACTGAGGTTCCACTGTATATTGATATTGATGTAAGCAGTGATATTAGTTAGCAAAGTTGTAGAGAAGTATTAAAGTGGTGTCACAAATGTGCGTGTGAGGATCAGCTTCCTGGCTCTGCTAAAGTAAGCAATACCACTTCGGGACGATAGGGGGTGCTGTCGCCAACTGCCTCTTCTCTTAAACCCATAACTCTAAGAATATGCCAAGTGAGGACATCTAACCCTGCTTACGATGTCCAGGGCAGGTCCCATCCCCTCTGGTCAGGTCTTTGTAAAAACGGACAATCTATGGAAGGTGGCATCTCATTTTGACCCAGATTTTATGACAGACAGAGCTCCAGTTTGATAGGCCTTGAACTTGCTCCAGATGGAGAGTCTTTTTGTTTGAACTAGTTATGGCCATTCTTTATGTTTTGCCACAATGCACCCTTTGTTGTGTGTCTTTCATTATACATGGTCACCCAGTTGTTGGCTCAATACTTATTTGTGTATCCTTGTGGTCTTATTGCTTCACCACAGTGGCAAAAAGAAATGCAGAAAGAGAGAGCCCAAAAAGAAGCCAGATCATCAATCAGCTGGTCAAAATCAGTCCTGCATGTTGCAAGCATAGTAATCGGTCATATATTTCATATTATGTCATTAATAGTCAATTGTATTACCTTAGCATATGCAATTTGAGTAAAAACTGTTCTTCGGGGTGAATAATACACATTGAATAATAAAAATCCAGCAAATGTCATGATCTATCTTATGACTTTAGTTTTTTCCAACTGTTTCCTGGCTTCTGAAATTATTTGAGCATTGTTTTGGGCTTTCTGAACGAACTCACTCTAATAATCATATTTCTTTTTTGTTTCTACGTGTTAGTGAATCTGTTATAAGCTAGCCATATAGTTTTCCATTTTGTCAGTACTGTTTTTGTTGACTGTTGCTAGGCCATTACTACGCTGGATGACCATGAGTGTGCGATATGTGACTTTGTTACAGTGAAAGTTTATGTGTGCTTCTGGTTGTCAAAGATTGGATTGAAAAGAAAAGGTCAGGATTTTTTTTGATACTTAGCTCTGAGCTTTCTGGTTATAACTTTTTTCTGCTCTTATACTATGATTTATTATCGTGTTTGGTTGGATTAACCTTTTGGGCATCTAACTACTTCAGTCTGTTTTTAGACTAGGATTTTGGTTAAATGCGTCTGGCTTTGTTTATTAAAATTTTGTTTTCTCATTACATTTTGCTTGATATCTGATATGTCCACACATCTTCTGATTCCACCTATACAGTGCTGTAAATTATTGGCTTATACAGTCATATGAAAAAGTTTGGGAAACCCTCTCAGCCTGCATAATAATTTATTCTACTTTCAACAAAAAAGATAACAGTGGCATGTCTTTCATTTCCTAGGAACATCTGAGTACTGGGGTGTTTTCTGAACAAAGATTTTTAGAGAAGCAGTACAGTATTTAGTAGTATGAAATTAAATCAAATGTGAAAAACTGGCTGTGCAACAATGTGGGTCCCCATGTAATTCTGCTGATTTGAATGCATGTAACTGCTCAATACTGATTACTTGTAACACCAAATTGGTTGGATTAGCTCGTTAAGCCTTGAACTTCATAGACCAGTGTGTCCAATCAGGAGATATAAAGGTATTTAAGGTGGTCAATTGTAAGTTGTGCTTCCCTTTGACTCTCCTCTGAAGAGTGACAGCATGGGATCCTCACAGCAACTCTCAAAAGATCTGAAAACAAAGATTGTTCAGTCTCATGGTTTAGGGGAAGGCTACAAAAAGCTATCTCAGAGGTTTAAACTGTCAGTTTCAAGTGTAAGGAATGTAATCAGGAAATGGAAGGCCACAGGCACAGTTGCTGTTAAACCCAGGTGTGGCAGGCCAAGAAAAATACAGGAGTGGCACATGAGCAGGATTGTGAGAATGGTTACAGATAACCAACAGATCACCACCAAAGACCTGCAAGAACATCTTGCTGCAGATGGTGTATCTGTACATTTTTCTACAATTCAGTGCAATTTGCACAAAGAACATCTGTATGGCAGAGTGATGAGAAAAAAGCCCTTTCTGCACTCACGCCATAAACAGTCGCTTGTTGTATGCAAATGCTCATTTAGACAAGCCAGATTAATTTTGGAACAAAGTGCTTTGGACTGATGAGACAAAAATTGAGTTATTTGGTCATAACAAAAAGTGCTTAGCATGGCGGAAGCATTCCAAGAAAAACGCCTGCTACCTACTGTCAAATTTGGTGGAGGTTCCATCATGCTGTGGGGTTGTGTGGCTAGTTCAGGGACTGGGGCCCTTGTTAAAGTTGAGGGTCGGATGAATTCAACCCAATATCAACAAATTCTTCAGGATAATGTTCAAGCATCAGTCACAAAGTTGAAGTTACGTAGGGGTTAGATATTCCAACAAGACAAAGACCCAAAACACAGTTTGAAATCTACAAAGGCATTCATGCAGAGGGAGAAGTACAATGTTCTGGAATGGGCATCACAGTCCCCTGACTTGAATATCATCGAAAATCTATGGGATGATTTGAAGCAGTCTGTCCATGCTCGGCAGCCATCAAATTGAACTGAACTGGAGAGATTTTGTATGGAAAAATGGTCAAAAATACCTCCATCCAGAATCCAGACACTCATCAAAGGCTATAGGAGGACAGCGTCTAGAGGCTGTTATATTTGCAAAAGGAGGCTAAACTAAGTATTGATGTAATATCTCTGTTGGGGTGCCCACATTTATGCAACTGTCTAATTTTGTAATGATGCATATTGCATATTTTCTGTTAATCCAATAAACTTAATGTCACTGCTGAAATGCTACTGTTTCCATAAGGCATGTCATATATTAAAAGGAAGTTGCTACTTTGAAAGCTCAGCCAATGATAAACAGAAATCCAAAGAATTAAGAGGGGTTCCCAAACTTTTTCATATGACTGTATATAAAAGGAAAAGAAGAAAAGAAGTGCCTGCTTACAAAAGTTCCAGGGTTGAAAGAACATCCTGCATAAATGATATCCTTGAAAAAAGTGTAAATACAGTCGACCCTTGATATACGACTGGCCTGACATGCGAACAACTTGATTTACAGCCAAAATTTTTGTTTTGATTTATGACCAACATCTTACGTTACGACCTGAATGCGGTCACGTGTATCCGCTTGCGCAATTGTAAACAAACTGCCGAGAGCGTTTGTAAGCATCAGTCGGAGCCCAGATACATGTGTTTGTGGACGTAATTTCGGTCAGTGCAATGATTTATATAATTTTTTTTCGATAATTGCTAAGGAAGGAATTGAAGGTAACGAAGGTAAAGAAAGTGATCACAATCGAAACGAAGAAGGAAATTGTGCGGAAATATGAGAGTGGCGTTCGTGTGACCGATCTCGCTAATATGTACAGCATGTCGAAATCCACCATCTCGACAATTTTACAAAGAAAAGATTTGTATAAGGAGGCTCCTTCCAAACAATAACCACCTTCCATTTCATTCTCCTCCTCCTCCCTTCCTGCAGCTCAAAGATGTCTAATTAAATGGTGAGTACAGTATGAAATTGTTGTTTCTGGTAGGCTAGGCACTTTTTATAACTTTTTGGTTAGTACATTATTGGTGGTTTGGTAAATTATGCACATTATACAACCCTTTTTTTATTATGAAAAGGTTAAGTAAGTGTTGTTGTGGGAGGTTCGGAACGCATTATGGGTATTTCCATTATTTCTTATGGGAAATATAGTCTTGACTTATAACCAACTTGAGTTACAACCAGCCCTCGCGAACAAATTGAGTTCATAAGTCAAGGGTCCACTGTATTATGTTATCTGTCATAATATTAGATAAAATATACCAAAAATATGTCTATCTGGCAGAGAAGGACTTGCTAGAGGAAATATGAGAAAATACAAAGATAGGATTTAAAAGCTTGTTTATAAAAAACATGTGAAATCACTGGTTTTATTTAAACCAATTGGGTAAACAGTTAAATTTAAATACAATTTTCTATTAAGTAGGTCATCACTGAAATTTCCATGGAAAGCGTGTAGTTTTTCAACTTCTCAGATTGTAGTTTTCCTATATTTACATTTCTGCTTTATTTATGTCACTCTTGTTATTTATGATATGTTATTTATTACAATTGTTATTTCAATATAACACTGTGGTTCATAGAAGCAAACTCTGTTTAATACTTGCATGGACTGGGTGTTGGACAGGTTTGTGGGGTCCATGGGCTGTGGGGCAACTGTTGGTGAAGAAAGATTCACTGATCTTGACTTTGCTGATGATGCTATGATCTTCATGGAGACAATGGCGGTTCTGATTGGGGCAATCGGGAGACTGAGCAAGAAGACTGCGTGTCTGGGCTTGTGAGTGTCCTGATAAAAACCAAGATTCAGGCCTTTAATGACATCCTGGTCAAAGACGTTAGCAGTGAGTCTGTCAGTGGAGAGAGTGTCGACCTTATTGAGAGGTTTCCTTATCTCGGCAGTGACATTCATGTCTCTGGTGACTCTTCCTTCTTTTGAGGTCACTGTAAAGGGGTGTGTAGCACTCCCAATATTTTTGCAGAGTCCTGGTGCTTCCTGTCTTGCTATGGTTGCGAGACATGGACGTGATCCAGTGACCTGTGACGAAGACTGGACCTCTTTGGAACTGTGTCTCTTCAGAGAATCCTTGGGTATCCCAGATGAGGCACATTACCTGCATTGTGAGGGAGCGTCAGTTATGGCACTACGGCCATGTGGCGCGATTCCCTGAGGGTAATCAGGCTCCATTTTTGAGGACCCGAGCATCTGGACCAGGCCAAGGGGGCATCCACGTAAAACCTGGCTGCATCAGATAAATGGTCATTCCTGGTGGGTGGGACTGGACCACTTGTCTGCCTGGGGGGTTGCCAATCGGGTCCTGAGCTGTTTTGCCATGTGGTGGGTGCAGCAACACACTGCACCAGTGCATGCTCCCAGACCTGACCTGACCTGACCTGACTTTGGTTTGTGCCTTTTTTTTATTATTATTATCATTCGTGTCACCTTTTTATCACCTTTATCTTTTATAATACATGGCACTACATGTAAGAGACATATTGTATTTGAATAAGTGTTAATTTTATAGATCATATTCAAAATTACAGTTTTGTCTAAAGCAATGTAATGTTCACCTAATTGATATACTTTACTTTTGTTTCACAAAATCAATCATAGAGAAAATATTAAATTGCATTTTAGATTAATTAAGTTAACAATCAATAGTTCTCTAAAGCCTTGAACTGGTAACGTACCTGTCGTCCTCTTTAAAACATTTTAAACCTTTTTATGTACTTTTTTCCAGTTTAGCCAGTTCTCTCTGTCTAAACATTTATTCCAAAAACATGATCTCAAAAGCTTCTGAAATTATCTCAAAGTCTTTCCTTTTCCTCAAGTTAGCTTCTACCAACTATCTAAGGCATAGGCAGGTACCTGTTCCA